>NC_052310.1:82155008-82192508 GCF_016432855.1 Salvelinus namaycush
AGATACTGTAGTAGATACTGTAGTAGATACTGTAGTAGATACTGTAGTAGATACTGTAGATACTGTAGTAGATACTGTAGTAGATACTGTAGATACTGTAGTAGATACTGTAGTAGATACTGTAGTAGATACTGTAGATACTGTAGTAGATACTGTAGTAGATACTGTAGTAGACACTGTAGTAGATGCTGTAGTAGATACTGTAGATACTGTAGTAGATACTGTAGTAGATACTGTAGTAGATACTGTAGTAGATACTGTATTAGATACTGTAGTAGATACTGTAGTAGATACTGTAGTAGATACTGTAGTAGATACTGTAGATACTGTAGTAGATACTGTAGTAGATACTGTAGTAGATACTGTAGATACTGTAGTAGATACTGTAGTAGATACTGTAGTAGACACTGTAGTAGATGCTGTAGTAGATACTGTAGATACTGTAGTAGATACTGTAGTAGATACTGTAGTAGATACTGTACATACTGTAGTAGATACTGTAGTAGATACTGTAGATACTGTAGATACTGTAGTAGATACTGTAGTAGATACTGTATTAGATACTGTAGTAGATACTGTAGTAGATACTGTATTAGATACTGTAGTAGATACTGTAGTAGATACTGTAGTAGATACTGTATTAGATACTGTAGTAGATGCTGTAGTAGATACTGTAGATACTGTAGTAGATACTGTAGATACTGTAGATACTGTAGTAGATACTGTAGTAGATACTGTAGATACTGTAGTAGATACTGTAGTAGATACTGTAGTAGATACTGTAGTAGATACTGTAGATACTGTAGTAGATACTGTAGTAGATACTGTAGTAGATACTGTAGTAGATACTGTAGATACTGTAGTAGATACTGTAGATACTGTAGTAGATACTGTAGATACTGTAGATACTGTAGTAGATACTGTAGTAGATACTGTAGTAGATACTGTAGATACTGTAGTAGATACTGTACATACTGTAGTAGATACTGTAGTAGATACTGTAGTAGATACTGTAGTAGATACTGTAGATACTGTAGTAGATACTGTACATACTGTAGTAGATACTGTAGTAGATACTGTAGATACTGTAGATACTGTAGTAGATACTGTACATACTGTAGTAGATACTGTAGTAGATACTGTAGTAGATACTGTAGATACTGTAGATACTGTAGTAGATACTGTAGATACTGTAGTAGATACTCTAGATACTGTAGATACTGTAGTAGATACTGTACATACTGTAGTAGATACTGTAGTAGATACTGTAGTAGATACTGTAGATACTGTAGTAGATACTGTAGTAGATACTGTAGTAGATACTGTAGTAGATACTGTAGATACTGTAGTAGATACTGTAGATACTGTAGTAGATACTGTACATACTGTAGTAGATACTGTAGTACATACTGTAGTAGATACTGTAGTAGATACTGTAGATACTGTAGTAGATACTGTAGATACTGTAGTAGATACTGTAGTAGATACTGTAGTAGATACTGTAGATACTGTAGTAGATACTGTAGATACTGTAGTAGATACTGTACATACTGTAGTAGATACTGTAGTAGATACTGTAGTAGATACTGTAGTAGATACTGTAGATACTGTAGTAGATACTGTAGATACTGTAGTAGATACTGTAGTAGATACTGTAGTAGATACTGTAGTAGATACTGTAGATACTGTAGTAGATACTGTACATACTGTAGTAGATACTGTAGTAGATACTGTAGTAGATACTGTAGTAGATACTGTAGATACTGTAGTAGATACTGTAGTAGATACTGTAGTAGATGCTGTAGTAGATACTGTAGTAGATACTGTAGTAGATACTGTACATACTGTAGTAGATACTGTAGTAGATACTGTAGATACTGTAGATACTGTAGTAGATACTGTACATACTGTAGTAGATACTGTATTAGATACTGTAGTAGATACTGTAGATACTGTAGATACTGTAGTAGATACTGTAGTAGATACTGTAGTAGATGCTGTAGTAGATACTGTAGTAGATACTGTAGTAGATGCTGTAGTAGATACTGTAGTAGATACTGTAGTAGATACTGTACATACTGTAGTAGATGCTGTAGTAGATACTGTAGTAGATACTGTAGTAGATACTGTAGTAGATACTGTACATACTGTAGTAGATACTGTAGTACATACTGTAGTAGATACTGTAGTAGATACTGTAGTAGATACTGTACATACTGTAGTAGATACTGTATTAGATACTGTAGTAGATACTGTAGATACTGTAGATACTGTAGTAGATACTGTAGTAGATACTGTAGTAGATGCTGTAGTAGATACTGTAGTAGATACTGTAGTAGATGCTGTAGTAGATACTGTAGTAGATACTGTAGTAGATACTGTAGTAGATACTGTACA
Organism: Salvelinus namaycush; assembly: GCF_016432855.1. Classification (NCBI taxonomy): domain Eukaryota; kingdom Metazoa; phylum Chordata; class Actinopteri; order Salmoniformes; family Salmonidae; genus Salvelinus; species Salvelinus namaycush. The sequence continues at coordinate 82,157,406 of NC_052310.1, forward strand.
TACTGTAGTAGATACTGTATTAGATACTGTAGATACTGTACATACTGTAGTAGATACTGTAGTAGATACTGTACATACTGTAGTAGATACTGTAGTAGATACTGTAGTAGATACTGTAGTAGATACTGTAGTAGATACTGTACATACTGTAGTAGATACTGTAGTACATACTGTAGTAGATACTGTAGTAGATACTGTAGTAGATACTGTAGTAGATACTGTAGTAGATACTGTACATACTGTAGTAGATACTGTATTAGATACTGTAGATACTGTACATACTGTAGTAGATACTGTAGTAGATACTGTAGTAGATACTGTAGTAGATACTGTAGTAGATACTGTATTAGATACTGTATTAGATACTGTAGTAGATACTGTAGTAGATACTGTAGTAGATACTGTAGTAGATACTGTACATACTGTAGTAGATACTGTAGTAGATACTGTAGTAGATACTGTAGATACTGTAGATACTGTAGTAGATACTGTAGTAGATACTGTAGTAGATACTGTAGTAGATACTGTAGATACTGTAGATACTGTAGTAGATACTGTAGTAGATACTGTAGTAGATACTGTAGTAGATACTGTAGATACTGTACATACTGTAGTAGATACTGTAGTAGATACTGTAGTAGATACTGTAGTACTGTAGTAGATACTGTAGATACTGTAGTAGATACTGTAGTAGATACTGTAGTAGATACTGTAGATACTGTAGTAGATACTGTAGTAGATACTGTAGTAGATACTGTAGATACTGTAGTAGATACTGTAGTAGATACTGTAGTAGATACTGTAGTAGATACTGTAGATACTGTAGTAGATACTGTAGTAGATACTGTAGTAGATACTGTAGATACTGTAGTAGATACTGTAGATACTGTAGATACTGTAGTAGATACTGTAGTAGATACTGTAGATACTGTAGTAGATACTGTAGTAGATACTGTAGATACTGTAGTAGATACTGTAGTAGATACTGTAGTAGATACTGTAGATACTGTAGTAGATACTGTAGTAGATACTGTAGTAGATACTGTAGATACTGTAGTAGATACTGTAGTAGATACTGTAGTAGATACTGTAGTAGATACTGTAGTAGATACTGTAGTAGATACTGTAGATACTGTAGATACTGTAGTAGATACTGTAGTAGATACTGTAGATACTGTAGTAGATACTGTAGTAGATACTGTAGATACTGTAGTAGATACTGTAGTAGATACTGTAGTAGATACTGTAGATACTGTAGATACTGTAGTAGATACTGTAGATACTGTAGTAGATACTGTAGATACTGTAGTAGATACTGTAGTAGATACTGTAGTAGATACTGTAGTACATACTGTAGATACTGTAGTAGATACTGTAGTAGATACTGTAGTAGATACTGTAGATACTGTAGTAGATACTGTAGTAGATACTGTAGTAGATACTGTAGATACTGTAGTAGATACTGTACATACTGTAGTGGATACTGTAGTAGATACTGTAGTAGATACTGTACATACTGTAGTAGATACTGTACATACTGTAGTGGATACTGTAGTAGATACTGTAGTAGATACTGTAGTAGATACTGTAGATACTGTAGTAGATACTGTAGTAGATACTGTAGTAGATACTGTAGTAGATACTGTAGATACTGTAGTAGATACTGTAGTAGATACTGTAGTAGATACTGTAGTAGATACTGTAGTAGATACTATACATACTGTAGATACTGTAGATACTGTAGTAGATACTGTAGTAGATACTGTAGTAGATAATGTAGATACTGTAGTAGATACTGTAGTAGATACTGTACATACTGTAGTAGATACTGTAGATACTGTAGTAGATACTGTAGTAGATACTGTAGATACTGTAGTAGATAATGTAGATACTGTAGTAGATACTGTAGTAGATACTGTAGTAGATACTGTAGATACTGTAGTAGATACTGTAGTAGATACTGTAGTAGATACTGTAGTAGATACTGTAGATACTGTAGTAGATACTGTAGATACTGTAGTAGATACTGTAGTAGATACTGTAGTAGATACTGTAGTAGATACTGTACATACTGTAGTAGATACTGTAGATACTGTAGTAGATACTGTAGTAGATACTGTAGATACTGTAGTAGATACTGTAGTAGATACTGTAGATACTGTAGTAGATACTGTAGTAGATACTGTAGATACTGTAGTAGATACTGTAGTAGATACTGTAGATACTGTAGTAGATACTGTAGTAGATACTGTAGTAGATACTGTAGTAGATACTGTAGTAGATGCTGTAGATACTGTAGTAGATACTGTAGATACTGTAGTAGATACTGTATTAGATACTGTAGTAGATACTGTAGTAGATACTGTAGTAGATACTGTAGATACTGTAGATACTGTAGTAGATACTGTAGATACTGTAGTACATACTGTAGTAGATACTGTAGATACTGTAGTAGATACTGTAGTAGATACTGTAGATACTGTAGTACATACTGTAGTAGATACTGTAGTAGATACTGTACATACTGTAGTAGATACTGTAGTAGATACTGTAGTAGATACTGTACATACTGTAGTGGATACTGTAGTAGATACTGTAGATACTGTAGTACATACTGTAGTAGATACTGTAGTAGATACTGTACATACTGTAGTAGATACTGTAGTAGATACTGTAGTAGATACTGTAGATACTGTAGATACTGTAGTAGATACTGTATTAGATACTGTAGTAGATACTGTAGTAGATACTGTAGATACTGTAGTAGATACTGTAGATACTGTAGTAGATACTGTATTAGATACTGTAGTAGATACTGTAGTAGATACTGTAGTAGATACTGTAGATACTGTAGATACTGTAGTAGATACTGTAGATACTGTAGTACATACTGTAGTAGATACTGTAGATACTGTAGTAGATACTGTAGTAGATACTGTAGATACTGTAGTACATACTGTAGTAGATACTGTAGTAGATACTGTACATACTGTAGTAGATACTGTAGTAGATACTGTAGTAGATACTGTACATACTGTAGTAGATACTGTAGTAGATACTGTAGTAGATACTGTAGTAGATACTGTAGTAGATACTGTAGATACTGTAGTAGATACTGTAGTAGATACTGTAGTAGATACTGTAGTAGATGCTGTAGTAGATACTGTAGTAGATACTGTAGTAGATACTGTACATACTGTAGTAGATACTGTAGTAGATACTGTAGTAGATACTGTAGATACTGTAGTAGATACTGTAGTAGATACTGTAGTAGATACTGTATTAGATACTGTAGTAGATACTGTAGTAGATACTGTACATACTGTAGTAGATACTGTAGTAGATACTGTAGATACTGTAGTAGATACTGTAGTAGATACTGTAGATACTGTAGTAGATACTGTAGTAGATGCTGTAGTAGATACTGTAGTAGATACTGTAGTAGATACTGTAGTAGATACTGTAGTAGATACTGTAGATACTGTAGTAGATACTGTAGTAGATGCTGTAGTAGATGCTGTAGTAGATACTGTAGTAGATACTGTAGTAGATACTGTAGATACTGTAGTAGATACTGTAGTAGATACTGTAGATACTGTAGTAGATACTGTAGTAGATGCTGTAGTAGATGCTGTAGTAGATGCTGTAGTAGATACTGTAGTAGATACTGTAGATACTGTAGTAGATACTGTAGTAGATACTGTAGATACTGTAGTAGATACTGTAGTAGATGCTGTAGTAGATACTGTAGTAGATACTGTAGTAGATACTGTAGTAGATACTGTAGATACTGTAGTAGATACTGTAGTAGATGCTGTAGTAGATGCTGTAGTAGATACTGTAGTAGATACTGTACATACTGTAGTAGATACTGTAGATACTGTAGTAGATACTGTACATACTGTAGTAGATACTGTAGTAGTTACTGTAGTAGATACTGTAGTAGATACTGTAGTAGATACTGTAGTAGATACTGTAGTAGATACTGTAGATGATACCTTAGAATATACTGTATCCACATAGAATGCTGTGAATAGTGATGATATCTGATGGTAATAGCACGTCAGTTTTCATTATTTCATTATTATTGTTATTTCATTATTTTGTATTGTCTTCACAAAACTATAACCCTATCGTTATTTAATTAAAAAAAGTTAACATAGAGATATCTGTTTTTGCGTGGTCTGCGTCTCAATCCACCGCATCCCCCTACGTCAGCCTTCCGTGTCTGTGGTGGACGGTTGCCAATCAACAGCAATGGTTGTCAGACCATGAGACATCATGAAAATGAGTCTTCTCACTGTTAACCTTTGAGTTGGTTCTGTTTTAACTCAGTAACCACACAGAATTACCCCTGTAACCATACGTAATGAATGCGTCAAAAATAGACGTTCATCCACGATAATAAGCCGAATTTCTAAAGGAAACTATGAGATCATGTTGCAACATGTGTGTGTGTGTTGACATTCTATCAAGTCTCTTCTGCTTGGACCCCAGAACATTCTATCAAGTCTCTTCTGCTAGAACCTCAGAACATTCTATCAAGTCTCTTCTGCTAGAACCCCAGAACATTCTATCAAGTCTCTTCTGCTAGAACCCCAGAACATTCTATCAAGTCTCTTCTGCTCAAACCCCAGAACATTCTATCAAGTCTCTTCTGCTAGGACCCCAGAACATTCTATCAAGTCTCTTCTGGACCCCAGAACATTCTATCAAGTCTCTCCTGCTAGAACCCCAGAACATTCTATCACGTCTCTTTGTCAGGTGCAGAGGAAGATGAAGGAGTGTTGGGGAGAACTAGTCTTTGTCAGGTGCAGAGGAAGATGAAGGAGTGTTGGGGAGAACTAGTCTTTGTCAGGTGCAGAGGAAGATGAAGGAGTGTTGGGGAGAACTAGTCTTTGACAGGTGCAGAGGAAGATGAAGGAGTGTTGGGGAGAACTAGTCTTTGTCAGGTGCAGAGGAAGATGAAGGAGTGTTGGGGAGAACTAGTCTTTGACATTACTATAACAACCAGGAAGGAAGATCCTTAAAGAGACAGTGTCAACGTTCACTTTTTGAGATGTCTTGCGGAGATGTTTTTTTCTTCTATTTTCAGATATTTTTCAGAAAGGGCAACGTTTCACCCTGAGTAAATACTAGAGAGAAACTCAATTTGGATCACCACATGGGTGGCTAATTCTCCTATTTATATGGAAAGCTTTTATTCACTGTCTTTTGTTTGGATGTCCACATATTAAATAGTATATTACGAGCTCATGACCCCCTTCCCAGTGTGTTTCTTGTTTCCAGACGGTGAAACAGTGAAACATTTGATCAAGGGGGATTCTTCCACAGGTAGTCGATATTCTGGCAGATTTGCTGATGTTATTTTGACGTGATAAAAACACAATACTGTTGTAAGAAATGTTATCAGAAAATGTGTTTTCCTTGCCTCCAAAGCATGCCTTCACACACACACACACACACACACACACACACACACACACACACACACACACACACACACACACACACACACACACACACACACACACACACACACACACACACACACACACACACACACACACACTCTCACCGACGACCCCCCCACCCCCACACACCTAGGGTGTGAACCTAACATCTAGAGGGTCATGTGTTCTGCTGTGTGACCAGAAGTCTCTCCTGTGAGCCCCTCCCCCAGTAGGATTCATTGTGCGGTGAGGTTGAGGCAGCGGAGCAGAGAGCAGCACCGGGCCGTCGTGACACCCCAGATGACCATATGGAGAGACACACACACACACACACACACACACACACACACACACACACACACACACACACACACACACACACACACACACACACACACACACACACACACACACACACACACACACACACACACACACCCCGACTGGGCAATCCACAATCCCACAGACGCCATGTGGACCGAGAGCTGCAGACACAGAGTCATGCAAGGCCCTGGGTTTTACACAGCAGACCTACGGGGACCGTGTGGACAGGAGGCAACTGAGAACGGAGGACCCTGAGTCTATGGAGAGGTAGATTCAGACAGCTGGGATCAGCAAGGAGAGACAGAGAGAGACAGAGAGAGAGACAGAGAGAAAGAGAGAGAGAGACAGAGAGTGAGAGAGAGAGAGAGAGAGAGAGACAGAGAGAGAGAGAGAGACAGAGACAGAGACAGAGAGAGAGAAACAGAGAGAGAGACAGAGAGACAAACAGACAGAGACAGAGAGTGAGAGAGAGAGAGAGACAAAGAGAGAGACAGAGAGAGAGACAGAGAGAGAGAGAGAGAGAGAGAGATAGAGACAGAGAGGCAGAAAGAGGCAGAGAGAGAAAGGCTGTAGCGTATGGTGATGATGGAGGTTGGCTCAATGAATGGATTAATAAATAATGTTTAAGGAATATTTGTGTCAACTATTTGAGAGTGATATTGCATATTGCCGTTTACATAACAGCATGAACAGATTGTACGTCCCTGTAATAGTGTCAAGTGAGCATTACCTACAGGACATTACCTGCAGGATAGTTTATGAGTTACTGTATAGTCATTTGCATTCTGAAGTTTTTCTTCCACTTGTTAAATGTTTCCAAGGCTTACACCGAAACATGTCCGTTGGCTCTGACCTCTGCTGCTAAAAAAAACCCACATTTAAATAATATTTCAGTGAGTGTGTGTTTTTCAGTTTTTACACTAAATGTTTCGACAGCCCAACATTTATTTGAATGATTTTTATTTGAGTGATTTTCCAAACTGACCAGACTAAAGTGTCCCAATGACCTCATACCAATAATGAGTGTAAGAGGCTAATTTAGCTTCTGACCTTCTGACTAAAATGTCTTCTACTCGTTATCTCTTCATGTGAATTTCAGCTTGATCGTCTCAGGCGTCGTTAATGGTGAAATATCTGTCTGTAATTTCTCCTTTATCCCACCGATGGGTCTTCATAACCCCCTGTACTATGTGGATGAACTCTCCAGTAAAACTATTAGAAAATATCACTTTCACGGTTTTTAAACATTTTAATTTCTTTAATCCCGACTGTGAGAATTGCGCGATAAAGTTTATACAGATGCCTTCTCAGAAAGCTGTTATTGTCAAGGGTCTGCTCTCCTCGCCAACACCTGTTCCGTGGCAGTTTGCTTGTTTACAGTCTTAATATGAAGGTGATCATTTATTCCAGCTTTATCCTTTGGTCTTTGCCAATGGTCCTACTGCTCTGTGGAAGCAGGGGCACATCAGTGGGTTGGTAGGGTGAGTGCTCTGTGGAAGCAGGGGCATATCGGTGGGTTGGTAGGGTGAGTGCTCTGTGGAAGCAGGGGCATATCGGTGGGTTGGTAGGGTGAGTGCTCTGTGGAAGCAGGGGCACATCAGTGGGTTGGTAGGGTGAGTGCTCTGTGGAAGCAGGGGAATATCGGTGGGTTGGTAGGGTGAGTGCTCTGTGGAAGCAGGGGCATATCGGTGGGTTGGTAGGGTGAGTGCTCGGTGGAAGCAGGGGCACATCAGTGGGTTGGTAGGGTGAGTGCTCGGTGGAAGCAGGGGCACATTGGTGGGTTGGTAGGGTGAGTGCTCTGTGGAAGCAGGGGCACATCAGTGTGTTGGTAGGGTGAGTGCTCTGTGGAAGCAGGGGCACATCAGTGGGTTGGTAGGGTGAGTGCTCGGTGGAAGCAGGGGCACATCAGTGGGTTGGTAGGGTGAGTGCTCGGTGGAAGCAGGGGCACATCAGTGGGTTGGTAGGGTGAGTGCTCGGTGGAAGCAGGGGCACATCAGTGGGTTGGTAGGGTGAGTGCTCGGTGGAAGCAGGGGCACATCAGTGGGTTGGTAGGGTGAGTGCTCGGTGGAAGCAGGGGCACATCAGTGGGTTGGTAGGGTGAGTGCTCGGTGGAAGCAGGGGCACATCAGTGGGTTGGTAGGGTGAGTGCTCGGTGGAAGCAGGGGCACATTGGTGGGTTGGTAGGGTGAGTGCTCTGTGGAAGCAGGGGCACATTGGTGGGTTGGTAGGGTGAGTGCTCTGTGGAAGCAGCGGCACATCAGTGGGTTGGTAGGGTGAGTGCTCGGTGGAAGCAGGGGCACATCAGTGGGTTGGTAGGGTGAGTGATCGGTGGAAGCAGGGGCACATCAGTGGGTTGGTAGGGTGAGTGCTCGGTGGAAGCAGGGGCACATCAGTGGGTTGGTAGGGTGAGTGATCGGTGGAAGCAGGGGCACATCAGTGGGTTGGTAGGGTGAGTGATCGGTGGAAGCAGGGGCACATCAGTGGGTTGGTAGGGTGAGTGCTCGGTGGAAGCAGGGGCACATCAGTGGGTTGGTAGGGTGAGTGCTCGGTGGAAGCAGGGGCACATCAGTGGGTTGGTAGGGTGAGTGCTCGGTGGAAGCAGGGGCACATCAGTGGGTTGGTAGGGTGAGTGATCGGTGGAAGCAGGGGCACATCAGTGGGTTGGTAGGGTGAGTGCTCTGTGGAAGCAGGGGCACATCAGTGGGTTGGTAGGGTGAGTGCTCGGTGGAAGCAGGGGCACATCAGTGGGTTGGTAGGGTGAGTGCTCGGTGGAAGCAGGGGCACATCAGTGGGTTGGTAGGGTGAGTGCTCTGTGGAAGCAGGGGCACATCAGTGGGTTGGTAGGGTGAGTGCTCGGTGGAAGCAGGGGCACATCAGTGGGTTGGTAGGGTGAGTGCTCGGTGGAAGCAGGGGCACATCAGTGGGTTGGTAGGGTGAGTGATCGGTGGAAGCAGGGGCACATCAGTGGGTTGGTAGGGTGAGTGCTCGGTGGAAGCAGGGGCACATCAGTGGGTTGGTAGGGTGAGTGCTCGGTGGAAGCAGGGGCACATCAGTGGGTTGGTAGGGTGAGTGCTCTGTGGAAGCAGGGGCACATCAGTGGGTTGGTAGGGTGAGTGCTCGGTGGAAGCAGGGGCACATCAGTGGGTTGGTAGGGTGAGTGCTCGGTGGAAGCAGGGGCACATCAGTGGGTTGGTAGGGTGAGTGCTCGGTGGAAGCAGGGGCACATCAGTGGGTTGGTAGGGTGAGTGCTCGGTGGAAGCAGGGGCACATCAGTGGGTTGGTAGGGTGAGTGCTCGGTGGAAGCAGGGGCACATCAGTGGGTTGGTAGGGTGAGTGCTCGGTGGAAGCAGGGGCACATCAGTGGGTTGGTAGGGTGAGTGCTCGGTGGAAGCAGGGGCACATCAGTGGGTTGGTAGGGTGAGTGCTCGGTGGAAGCAGGGGCACATCAGTGGGTTGGTAGGGTGAGTGCTCGGTGGAAGCAGGGGCACATCAGTGGGTTGGTAGGGTGAGTGCTCGGTGGAAGCAGGGGCACATCAGTGGGTTGGTAGGGTGAGTGCTCGGTGGAAGCAGGGGCACATCAGTGGGTTGGTAGGGTGAGTGCTCTGTGGAAGCAGGGGCACATCAGTGGGTTGGTAGGGTGAGTGCTCTGTGGAAGCAGGGGCACATCAGTGGGTTGGTAGGGTGAGTGCTCGGTGGAAGCAGGGGCACATCAGTGTGTTGGTAGGGTGAGTGCTCTGTGGAAGCAGGGGCACATCAGTGGGTTGGTAGGGTGAGTGCTCTGTGGAAGCAGGGGCACATCAGTGGGTTGGTAGGGTGAGTGCTCTGTGGAAGCAGGGGCACATCAGTGGGTTGGTAGGGTGAGTGCTCGGTGGAAGCAGGGGCACATCAGTGGGTTGGTAGGGTGAGTGCTCTGTGGAAGCAGGGGCACATCAGTGGGTTGGTAGGGTGAGTGCTCGGTGGAAGCAGGGGCACATCAGTGGGTTGGTAGGGTGAGTGCTCGGTGGAAGCAGGGGCACATCAGTGGGTTGGTAGGGTGAGTGCTCGGTGGAAGCAGGGGCACATCAGTGGGTTGGTAGGGTGAGTGCTCGGTGGAAGCAGGGGCACATCAGTGGGTTGGTAGGGTGAGTGCTCGGTGGAAGCAGGGGCACATCAGTGGGTTGGTAGGGTGAGTGCTCGGTGGAAGCAGGGGCACATCAGTGGGTTGGTAGGGTGAGTGCTCGGTGGAAGCAGGGGCAAAGTCAGTGGGTTGGTAGGGTGAGTGCTCTGTGGAAGCAGGGGCACATCAGTGGGTTGGTAGGGTGAGTGCTCGGTGGAAGCAGGGGCACATCAGTGGGTTGGTAGGGTGAGTGCTCGGTGGAAGCAGGGGCACATCAGTGGGTTGGTAGGGTGAGTGCTCTGTGGAAGCAGGGGCACATCAGTGGGTTGGTAGGGTGAGTGCTCTGTGGAAGCAGGGGCACATCAGTGGGTTGGTAGGGTGAGTGCTCGGTGGAAGCAGCGGCACATCAGTGGGTTGGTAGGGTGAGTGCTCTGTGGAAGCAGGGGCACATCAGTGGGTTGGTAGGGTGAGTGCTCTGTGGAAGCAGGGGCACATCAGTGGGTTGGTAGGGTGAGTGCTCTGTGGAAGCAGGGGCACATCAGTGGGTTGGTAGGGTGAGTGCTCGGTGGAAGCAGGGGCACATCAGTGGGTTGGTAGGGTGAGTGCTCGGTGGAAGCAGGGGCACATCAGTGGGTTGGTAGGGTGAGTGCTCGGTGGAAGCAGGGGCAAAGTCAGTGGGTTGGTAGGGTGAGTGCTCGGTGGAAGCAGGGGCACATCAGTGGGTTGGTAGGGTGAGTGCTCTGTGGAAGCAGGGGCACATCAGTGGGTTGGTAGGGTGAGTGCTCGGTGGAAGCAGGGGCACATCAGTGGGTTGGTAGGGTGAGTGCTCGGTGGAAGCAGGGGCACATCAGTGGGTTGGTAGGGTGAGTGCTCGGTGGAAGCAGGGGCACATCAGTGGGTTGGTAGGGTGAGTGCTCGGTGGAAGCAGGGGCACATCAGTGGGTTGGTAGGGTGAGTGCTCTGTGGAAGCAGGGGCACATCAGTGGGTTGGTAGGGTGAGTGCTCTGTGGAAGCAGGGGCACATCAGTGGGTTGGTAGGGTGAGTGCTCGGTGGAAGCAGGGGCACATCAGTGGGTTGGTAGGGTGAGTGCTCGGTGGAAGCAGGGGCACATCAGTGGGTTGGTAGGGTGAGTGCTCGGTGGAAGCAGGGGCACATCAGTGGGTTGGTAGGGTGAGTGCTCGGTGGAAGCAGGGGCACATCAGTGGGTTGGTAGGGTGAGTGCTCGGTGGAAGCAGGGGCACATCAGTGGGTTGGTAGGGTGAGTGCTCGGTGGAAGCAGGGGCACATCAGTGGGTTGGTAGGGTGAGTGCTCGGTGGAAGCAGGGGCACATCAGTGGGTTGGTAGGGTGAGTGCTCGGTGGAAGCAGGGGCACATCAGTGGGTTGGTAGGGTGAGTGCTCTGTGGAAGCAGGGGCACATCAGTGGGTTGGTAGGGTGAGTGCTCTGTGGAAGCAGGGGCACATCAGTGGGTTGGTAGGGTGAGTGCTCTGTGGAAGCAGGGGCACATCAGTGGGTTGGTAGGGTGAGTGCTCGGTGGAAGCAGGGGCACATCAGTGGGTTGGTAGGGTGAGTGCTCGGTGGAAGCAGGGGCACATCAGTGGGTTGGTAGGGTGAGTGCTCTGTGGAAGCAGGGGCACATCAGTGGGTTGGTAGGGTGAGTGCTCTGTGGAAGCAGGGGCACATCAGTGGGTTGGTAGGGTGAGTGCTCTGTGGAAGCAGGGGCACATCAGTGGGTTGGTAGGGTGAGTGCTCTGTGGAAGCAGGGGCACATCAGTGGGTTGGTAGGGTGAGTGCTCGGTGGAAGCAGGGGCACATCAGTGGTAGTAGAAAAGTCAGTGGTAGTAAATCGTAATATTAAACATTCATGAAAATACATTCATAAAAGTGTCTTACATTGTTTAAAAGCTTAACTTCTTGTTAATCCAACCTTGTTGTCAGATTTCAAAAAGGCTTTAAGGCACAGGCGTCACAAAATCCCAAATAGCGATAAAATAAATCACTTACCTTTGAAGATCTTGCCTCTGTTTACAATCCCAGGGGTCCCAGATACACATTGAATGGTCGTTTTGTTCGATAAAGTCCCTCTTTATATCCAAAAAAGTCAGATTAGTTGGCGCCATTGATTTCATTAATCCACTCGTTCAACATGCATACAAACGAATCCAAAAAGTTACCGGAAAAGTTCGTCCAAACAAGTCAAACGATGTTTCTAATTTTTCCTCAGGTACTCTAATATCTAAATAAACTATATAATTCAAGAGGGAGAATAGTATGTTCAATAGGGAAGATAAATAATGAAGAGCGTGCACCTCATTCACGCGCGCAACAAAACTACTTTCCTAATGAGGGACACCTTGGAAAAACTACAACTACTTGTTCATTTTTCAGATAACAAGCCTGTGAAACCCTTTCTAGAGACTGTTGACATCTAGTGGAAGCCATAGGAACTGCAATCTGGGTTCTATCTGTTTGTTTTTCCCATAGGCTATCATTGAAATGGCCTGTGACCTCAAAAAACTAATTTCCAGATGGATTTTCTTCGGGTTTTTGCCTGTCATATCAGTTCTGTTATACTCACCGAGATTATTGTATCAGTTTTAGAAACGTCAGAGTGTTTTCTATCCAATGCTACCGATTATATGCATATCCTAGCTTCTGGGCCTGAGTAACAGGCAGTTTACTTGGAGCACGTCATTCATCCGAACTTCCGAACACTCCCTCCGAGCCTTAAGAGGATTTATTAACAGGGATATAAACCAATTTGTGCACAACATTTTATAGAAATTATCTTTTTATACGTATGGAACATTTCTGGGGTCTTTTATTTCAGCTCATGAAACATGGGACCAACACTTTACATGTTGCGTTTATATTTTTGTTTATATATTTTTTTATATCTTTATTGAGGAAAATGTATTTACTATAAGTGATATGTGGTTGTCTCACCTAGCTATCTTATGATGAATGCACTAACTGTAAGTCGATTTAGATAAGAGCGTCTGCTATCTAAAATGTAAAATGTATCAGCCAAAAGGATGCCATGTGCTTTAAAGCTGCATCAGGGAGACAGTGGTGTGTGTGTATATGTGTGTGTGTGTGTGGTGTGTGTGTATATGTGTGTGTGTGTGTGGGGTGTGTGTGGTGTGTGTGTGTGTGGTGGGCTCTGCCAGTCACACAAAGCTGCTTTCATTCATGGGTGACTTGTACAAAGTGCTGGTGTTGATGCCAAGCTAATGCCCAGCGTTGGCAGTGGCCCAGCACAGACTCAGGAAGTGGACCACTTACCTCCCCTGCTGTAAACAAAACAAGCACTTGGAGAGGACTGCTAATGACTGCTAATGCTGACACAGACACAGATTGAGGAGTCAACTTGGAGGAGTTGAGAGGTTATAGAATCTGACTACATGACTAGAATCAGACAGACATGAGGAGTCAACTTGGAGGAGTTGAGAGGTTATAGAATCTGAATACATGACTAGAATCAGACAGACATGAGGAGTCAACTTGGAGGAGTTGAGAGGTTAAAGAGTCTGACTACATGACTAGAATCAGACAGACAGACATGAGGAGTCAACTTGGAGGAGTTGAGAGGTTACAGAGTCTGAATACATGACTAGAATCAGACAGACAGACATGAGGAGTCAACTTGGAGGAGTTGTGAGGTTATAGAATCTGACTACATGACTAGAATCAGACAGACATGAGGAGTCAACTTGGAGGAGTTGAGAGGTTATAGAATCTGAATACATGACTAGAATCAGACAGACATGAGGAGTCAACTTGGAGGAGTTGGGAGGTTATAGAATCTGACTACATGACTAGAATCAGACAGACAGACATGAGGAGTCAACTTGGAGAAGTTGAGAGGTTAAAGAGTCTGACTACATGACTAGAATCAGACAGACAGACATGAGGAGTCAACTTGGAGGAGTTGAGAGGTTAAAGAGTCTGACTACATGACTAGAATCAGACAGACAGACATGAGGAGTCAACTTGGAGGAGTTGAGAGGTTACAGAGTCTGACTACATGACTAGAATCAGACAGACAGACATGAGGAGTCAACTTGGAGGAGTTGAGAGGTTACAGAGTCTGACTACATGACTAGAATCAGACAGACATGAGGAGTCAACTTGGAGGAGTTGAGAGGTTATAGAATCTGAATACATGAATAGAATCAGACAGATTGAGGAGTCAACTTTGAGGAGTTGAGAGGTTATAGAATCTGACTACATGAATAGAATCAGACAGACAGACACGAGGAGTCAACTTGGAGGAGTTGAGAGGTTATAGAATCTGAATACATGAATAGAATCAGACAGATTGAGGAGTCAACTTTGAGGAGTTGAGAGGTTATAGAATCTGACTACATGAATAGAATCAGACAGATTGAGGAGTCAACTTTGAGGAATTGAGAGGTTATAGAATCTGAATACATACTACATGACTAGAATCAGACAGACAGATTGAGGAGTCAACTTTGAGCAGTGAGAGGTTAAAGAGCCTGACTATCACTGGCCACTTTAATAATTGGAACACAAGTCACTTTAATAATGTTAACATATTTTGCATTACTCATCTCATACGGGCATACTGTATTCTATACTATTCTACTGTATCTTAGTCTATGCCGCTCTGACATTGCTCGTCCATATATTTATACTTTCTTAATTCCATTCCTTTACTTATACTTGTGTGTATTGTGTGTATTGTGTGTATTGTTGTGAACTTGTTAGATATTTCTTGTTGGATATTACTGCACTATTGGAGCTAGGAACACAAGCAGTTCGCTACACCCACAGTAAATAGGGCTAGGCGTCCCGCTAACGGGAAAGCTTCCGGTGAAACTGGAGGGCGCACAAATTCAAATAAATAATCATATAAATGATGAAATATTAAGCATTTAGGAAGATACAAGTGTCTTATATCGGTTGAAAGCTTAAATTCTTGTTAATCTAACTGCAGTGTCCGATTTACTGTAGGCTTTACAGCGAAAGCATGCCATGCGATTGTTTGAGGACGGCGCCCCACATCAAAATATTTTTCCACCGGCACAGGTTTCATAAAGTCACAGATAGGGATTAAATATTCACTTCCTTTTAAAAAATCTTCCTCTGATTTGTCATCCAAAGGGTCCCAGCTATAACATGTAGTGTCGTTTTGTTAGATAAATTCCTTTTTTATATCCCAAAAAGTCTATTTAGTGGCGCCATCGATTTGAGTAATCCACTTGTTCAACATGCCAACATAGGAATCTAAAGAACTACCCCTAAACTTTGTTTCAACAAGTCAAAATACGTTTCTATTTACTCCTCAGATACCCTAAAATGTAATCAAACTATAATATTTAATACGGAAAGAAGTATGTTCAATAGGAAACTGATTTTAGCAGGTGCGTTCTGTCTTCATCGCGCCCGCATACACAAATTTCCAAGACTGTGTCCCTGTACAAAAACTGATATTTCTTATTCATTTTGGAAGTTACAAGCCTGAAACCTTGAACATAGACTGCTGACACCCTGTGGAAGCCATAGGAATTGCATCCTGGCAGCTGGAATTCAGTATGCCCCTATACTTTCCATTGTAAGAGCATGGGCTCTCAAAAATAAACATTTCCTGTTGGTTTTTCTTTGTATTTTCTCCTACCATATCTATTGTGTTATAGTCTCCTACATTATTTTAACATTTCTACAAACGTCAAAGTGTTTTCTTTCCAATGGTACAAATGATATGCATATCCTGGCTTCAGGGCCTGAGCTTCAGGCAGTTTACTTTGGGCACGTCAGTCAGGCGGAAATTGAGGAAAAAGGGGCCTAGCCCTAACATCTGCGTGTATGTGATCAATAGAATTTGATATGATTTGATTACATAATACATGTGACAATAGAACCATACACACAGTAACACACCACAGGACTCATACAGGGATTATATTAACGTTATTTTTTAAAAGGGGAGCAGGTGTGTAACATGACCACGCTGCCTTGGTGATCTCACCGGAAGTGTGTGTGTGCAAGGTGTGTGTGTGTGTGTGTGTGTGTGTGTGTGTGTGTGTGTGTGTGTGTGTGTGTGTGTTTATGTACAGTATATGTGCATCAGGTGGTGATGCAGCGCCTCATTGGACAGAGGCAGCATGCGCTCTGGACCTGAGCAGCAGGAGGACATCGACTAATGATCCAAACTGGCATCTGCCACCTAAGTTATAAGCAGATCTTGATGTCTCTCCGTCTCTCTCCGTACACGTGACATGTCCAAAATATTCTTCCGTCCTCGCACACTTTCTGTTTTCTCTTACATTTCATGGATTATAATTGATATAATAGGAAATATGAATACACCTATTTTAGTAGTTTTACATGACAGAAGGATATCCAGGTGATTCCTAGATATAAAGGGCTGGATGAAGGATGTCCAGGTGATACCTAGATATAAAGGGCTGAATGAAGGATATCCAGGTGATACCTAGATATAAAGGGCTGGATGAAGGATATCCAGGTGATACCTAGATATAAAGGGCTGAATGAAGGATATCCAGGTGATACCTAGATATAAAGGGCTGAATGAAGGATATCCAGGTGATACCTAGATATAAAGGGCTGGATGAAGGATATCCAGGTGATACCTAGATATAAAGGGCTGGATGAAGGATATCCAGGTGATACCTAGATATAAAGGGCTGGATGAAGGATATCCAGGTGATACCTAGATATAAAGGGCTGGATGAAGGATATCCAGGTGATACCTAGATATAAAGGGCTGGATGAAGGATGTCCAGGTGATGATGATGAGGGAGGTGTAGTCATACAGCAACAGAACTAGTTACCTAGGTTTACATGATGAGGGAGTTATTCTTTACCCACACCCCCCAAAAAACAGAATAGATAATGTCTCCAGCCTGCCTGTGTACTGCAGTCTAGGAGATACATTAGAGGTAATTTGCAGTCATCTTGCAGGTCTACTTCATCTAAAATATTACGAAAGAAGTTCTCAGCAGGACCGTTAAAACTTCTTGCCACTAGGGGGGTGCCATTTCGACATAGCACAAATTCGTACCCAAATTAAACTGCCTCGTACTCAATTCTTGCTCGTACAATATGCATATTATTATTACTATTGGATAGAAAACACTCTCTAGTTTCTAAAACCGTTTGAATTATGTCTGTGGGTGAAACAGAACTCTTTCTGCAGCGAAATCCATGACAGGAACTGCGAAGGTCTGAAAACTAGGCTCTGTTCTCAGATCAGTTTAAAGCTCTGTATGTATCCTATGGGTCGACATGAACTGCACCCGCCTTCCCCTGCATGTCAGTAACCAATGAGAAGTGGAATGGAGTTTCTACGTAGTTCTCAGAGTTTATAAAAGGCCAAGGAACGAGGGGAGCTCTCTTTTCGACGTTCGCCATTACGCAAAGCAAGACCTCAGGATGGAATTTTGAAACGCTCAGTTATCGACCTTAGATATATCCGTCTGTAATTTAATTCGATATAGGTGTTAGAAACATCATAACGAAGTTATTTTAAACCGAGTTATATCAGTTTATGCGAGTATATTGCTATTTTCGGAATTTCCTTAGTATTGCGTTTTGAGGATTTGGGCATGTTGTAGCCACATAGCTATTGTTAGCTGCTAAATCCGAAGTTGAAGACGACGTTTTACAACCAAGCAACGATTCTTTTGGACAAAGGACCACTTGGCCAAGATTCTGATGGAAGCTCGTCCAAAAGTAAGAGCTATTTATGATGTTATTCCGTATTTATGTGGAAAAATGTAAACGGATTTGTCCGCCATTATTGCGGCACTAGTCTGGCTGTAACGCACACTGTATGTCTAGTAACGTTAATTTTAAAAATCTAACTCAGCGGTTGCATTAATAACTAATGCATCTTTCATTTGATGTCCAACCTGTATTTTTTTGTCAAGTTTTACGATTATTTATTGATTAGATTAGGTGCCTTTCCAAGATGGCGCCGGCCAGAATGCATGAACTGTTGCCACTGATCACATTGTATAACCACGATTTGTGCTGCTAAATATGCACATTTTCGAACAAAACCTATATGGATTGTGTAATATGATGTTACAGGACTGTCATCTGAAGAATTCTGAGAAGGTTAGTGAAAAATTTATTTATTTTGGTGGTGAATACGTTATCGCTATGTTTGGCTGGAATCAATGCTGTTGTCTGGTTTGCTATTGTGGTAAGCTAATATAACGATATATTGTGTTTTCGCTGTAAAACACTTAGAAAATCTGAAATATTGTCTTGATTCACAAGATCTGTGTCTTTCAATTGCTGTACGCTGTGTATTTTTAAGAAATGTTTTATGATGAGTAATTAGGTAATACACGTTGCTCTCTGTAGTTATTCTAGTCGCTTTGGGGGGATTTGTGATGGTGGCTGCAATGGTAAACTATGATTTATACCTGAAATATGCACATTTTTCTAACAAAACATATGCTATACAATAAATATGTTATCAGACTGTCATCTGATGAAGTTTTTTCTTGGTTAGTGGCTATTTATATCTTTATTTGGTCGAATTGGTGATAGCTACTGATGGAGTGAAAAAATGGTGGAGTAAGAAAAACGGTGTCTTTTGCTAACGTGGTTAGCTAATAGATGTACATATTGTGTCTTCCCTGTAAAACATTTTAAAAATCAGAAATGGTGGCTGGATTCTCAAGAAGTGTATCTTTCATCTGGTGTCTTGGACTTGTGATTTAATGATATTTAGATGCTAGTATTTACTTGTGACGCTATGCTAGGCTATGCTAGTCAGCTTTTTTACTGGTGGGGGTGCTCCCGGATCCGGGTTTGTGAGGAAGTAGAGGTTAATCGGCAGCGGTCTCTGTGGGTGCCTCTACCTCGTACCCCAGTCCCCCTCAGGACCAGATACAGGATGTTGTGACATCGGTCTCTGTGGGTGCCTCTACCTCGTACCCCAGTCCCCCTCAGGACCAGATACAGGATGTTGTGACAGAGGTCTCTGTGGGTGCCTCTACCTCGTACCCCAGTCCCCCTCAGGACCAGATACAGGGTGTTGTGACATCGGTCTCTGTGGGTGCCTCTACCTCGTACCCCAGTCCCCATCAGGACCAGATACAGGATGTTGTGACATCGGTCTCTGTGGGTGCCTCTACCTCGTACCCCAGTCCCCATCAGGACCAGATACAGGACGTGACAGAGGTCTCTGTGGGTGCCTCTACCTCGTACCCCAGTCCCCATCAGGACCAGATACAGGATGTTGTGACAGAGGTCTCTGTGGGTGCCTCTACCTCGTACCCCAGTCCCCATCAGGACCAGATACAGGATGTGACATCGGTCTCTGTGGGTGCCTCTACCTCGTACCCCAGTCCCCCTCAGGACCAGATACAGGATGTTGTACACTTGTTTTGCTTAAGGCTGGGATTGGCACGACTAGGAGCCCTGGGTGCCTGAGAGCTGGCATTGGCTAGCAGGCCCGCGTCGCCTGCCCAACACGCCTCGCACACCCCTCCCGCCCATCCCACCCAGCACACCCCTCCCGCCCCTCCCACCCCTCCCATCCCTCCCATCCCTCCCATCCCTCCCATCCCACTCCTCCCACCCCTCCCACCCCTCCCATCCCTCCCATCCCACCCATCCCACCCCTTCCATCCCTCCCATCCCTCCCATCCCACTCCTCCCATCCCTCCCACCCCACCCATCCCACCCATCCCACCCCTCCCATCCCTCCCCTCCCCTCCCATCCCTCCCATCCCACCCATCCCACCCATCCCACCCATCCCACCCATCCCTCCCATCCCTCCCATGAGTTTGGGTGGGCATTCTATGTCTGGTGTTCTATGTTGTTCTATGTTTGTATTTCTATGTGTTTGGCCTGGTGTGGTTCCCAATCAGAGGCAGCTGTTTATCGTTGTCTCTGATTGAGAACCATACTTAGGTAGCCTGTTCCCACCTGTGTTTGTGGGTGGTTATTTTCTGTTTTGTGTGTTCACCTTACAGGACTGTTCGTTTGTCGTTTTTTGTTGTTTTGTCAAGTGTTTCGTATTTTATTAAAGGTAATATGAACACTTACCACGCTGCACCTTGGTTCTCTTCTCCTTCTCCCGACGACGGTCGTTATAAGTTTGTAATAAATGTTTGACATACTGTAAAGTGCAGTGCGTAAAATATCAGTTATGTGAGAACTCAGTGTGGTGCGTTATACCATAAAACATGGAAATCATTTTTTCCCTGCTTCATCTCATAGAAATGAATAAGGCATTGGCTGTGTGGCTGTTCTAACTCACAGCTGTCATCAAGAGTCTTATTGTGGGCCCTTCCAGTCAACATCAATAGCCTCCGTTGGCATTTACCCTCCGTAATCAAACACACAAAATGTACTTACCGAGAAGGGTTTAAGATACTGCTAAAAGGTCACAGATATTCTCTGTAGTATTTAGCTGGGAGCTCGCAACAGGAGGCCTTTTGTGAAAATGTCCTCCTGGTATCCAATCAATACGTGGCGTTGTGATCACAGCATGGCAACAACACGTCTCTATCTGTAGACCTCTAACAGGATATAACAAGGACACGGGAAGAAGACGTACAATTAGATCAAGTAGAAACCCTCAGTAACAGCTTCATCTCGTTTCACAGTGAGACCTCTTAGAAGTCAGACTGTATGTTTGAGCCTCAGTTAAAAAATGAATCGGTCGGTGAGTCAAATCAAATCAAATCTAATTGTATTTGTCACATGTGCCAAATAGACCTTACAGTGAAATGCTTACTTACCAGCCCTTAACCAACAATGCAGTTTTAATTTAAAAAAAAAATGAAAATAAAAGTAACAAATCATTAAAGAGCAGCAGTAAAATAACAATGTGGAGGCTATATACAGGGTGTTATGGTACAGAGTCAATGTGGAGGCTATATACAGGGGGTACCGGTACAGAGTCAATGTGGAGGCTATATACAGGGGGTACCGGTACAGAGTCAATGTGGAGGCTATATACAGGGGGTACCAGTACAGAGTCAATGTGGAGGCTATATACAGGGGGTACCGGTACAGAGTCAATGTGGAGGCTATATACAGGGTGTTATGGTACAGAGTCAATGTGGAGACTATATACAGGGGGTACCGGTACAGGGTCAATGTGGAGGCTATATACAGGGTGTTATGGTACAGAGTCAATGTGGAGGCTATATACAGGGGGTACCGGTACAGGGTCAATGTGGAGGCTATATACAGGGGGTACTGGTACAGAGTCAATGTGGAGGC
Source organism: Salvelinus namaycush (assembly GCF_016432855.1). Classification (NCBI taxonomy): domain Eukaryota; kingdom Metazoa; phylum Chordata; class Actinopteri; order Salmoniformes; family Salmonidae; genus Salvelinus; species Salvelinus namaycush. The sequence continues at coordinate 82,178,522 of NC_052310.1, forward strand.
TATATACAGGGGGTACCGGTACAGAGTCAATGTGGAGGCTATATACAGGTGGTACCGGTATAGAGTCAATGTGGAGGCTATATACAGGGGGGTACCGGTACAGAGTCAATGTGGAGACTATATACAGGGGGTACCGGTACAGAGTCAATGTGGAGGCTATATACAGGGGGTACCGGTACAGAGTCAATGTGGAGACTATATACAGGGGGTACCGGTACAGAGTCAATGTGGAGACTATATACAGGGGGTACCGGTACAAAGTCAATGTGGAGGCTATATACAGGGGTACCGGTACAGAGTCAATGTGGAGGCTATATACAGGGGGTACCGGTACAGAGTCAATGTGGAGGATATATACAGGGGGTACCGGTACAGAGTCAATGTGGAGGCTATATACAGGTGGGTACCGGAACAGAGTCAATGTGGAGGCTATATACAGGGGGTACCGGTACAGAGTCAATGTGGAGGCTATATACAGGGGGGTACCGGAACAGAGTCAATGTGGAGGCTATATACAGGGGAGTACCGGTACAGAGTCAATGTGGAGGCTATATACAGGGGGTACCGGTACAGGGTCAATGTGGAGGCTATATACAGGGGGTACCGGTACAGAGTCAATGTGGAGGCTATATACAGGGGAGTACCGGTACAGAGTCAATGTGGAGGCTATATACAGGGGGTACCGGTACAGGGTCAATGTGGAGGCTATATACAGGGTGTTATGGTACAGAGTCAATGTGGAGGCTATATACAAGGGGTACCGGTACAGAGTCAATGTGGAGGCTATATACAGGGGGTACCGGTACAGAGTCAATGTGGAGGCTATATACAAGGGGTACCGGTACAGAGTCAATGTGGAGGCTATATACAGGGGGTACCGGTACAGAGTCAATGTGGAGGTTATATACAGGGGAGTACCGGTACAGAGTCAATGTGGAGGCTATATACAAGGGGTACCGGTACAGAGTCAATGTGGAGGCTATATACAGGGGGTACCGGTACAGAGTCAATGTGGAGGCTATATACAGGGGGGTACCGGAACAGAGTCAATGTGGAGGCTCTATACAGGGGGTACCGGTACAGAGTCAATGATGAGGCTCCTATACAGGGGGGTACCGGTACAGAGTCAATGATGAGGCTATATACAGGGGTACCGGTACAGAGTCAATGTGGAGGCTATATACAGGGGGTACCGGTACAGAGTCAATGTGGAGGATATATACAGGGGGTACCGGTACAGAGTCAATGTGGAGGCTATATACAGGGGGTACCGGTACAGAGACAATGTGGAGGCTATATACAGGGGGTACCGGTACAGAGTCAATGTGGAGGCTATATACAGGGTATTACGGTACAGAGTCAATGTGGAGGCTCTATACAGGGGGTACCGGTACAGAGTCAACGTGGAGGCTATATACAGGGGGTACCGGTACAGTGTCAATGTGGAGGCTATATACAGGGTGTTACGGTACAGAGTCAATGTGGAGGCTATATACAGGGGGTACCAGTACAGAGTCAATGTGGAGGCTATATACAGGGGGTACCGGTACAGAGTCAATGTGGAGGGTATATACAGGGGGTATGGGTACAGAGTCATTGTGGAGGCTATATACAGGTGGGTACCGGAACAGAGTCAATGTGGAGACTATATACAGGGGGTACCGTTAGAGTCAATGTGGAGACTATATACAGGGGGTACCGGTACAGAGTCAATGTGGAGACTATATACAGGGGGTACCGGTACAGAGTCAATGTGGAGGCTATATACAGGGGGGTACCAGTACAGAGTCAATGTGGAGGCTATATACAGGGGAGTACCGGTACAGAGGCAATGTGGAGGCTATATACAGGTGGGTACCGGTACAGAGTCAATGTGGAGGCTATATACAGGGGAGTACCGGTACAGAGTCAATGTGGAGGCTATATACAAGGGGTACCGGTACAGAGTCAATGTGGAGGCTATATACAAGGGGTACCGGTACAGAGTCAATGTGGAGGCTATATACAGGGGGGTACCGGAACAGAGTCAATGTGGAGGCTCTATACAGGGGGTACCGGTACAGAGTCAATGATGAGGCTCCTATACAGGGGGGTACCGGTACAGAGTCAATGATGAGGCTCTATACAGGGGGGTACCGGTACAGAGTCATCAGTGATGAGGATTTTGCTGGCAGGACTTGTCTTTTTTATAGAGGAAAACAATACAATTATATTGAAAAGGACAATGTTTAAGGTTTGAGGCAGTTATTTCAAGACTGCTGTGTGTCATACACTGAGGATACACAACATGGTGGACGCCTGCTCTTTCTACGACATAGACTGACCAGGTGAATCCAGGTGTTAAATCCACTTCAATCAGTGGAGATGAAGGGGAGGAGACAGGTTAATAATGAAGGATTTTTAAGCCTTTAGACAATTGAGACATGGATTGTGTACGTGTGCCATTCAGAGGGTGAATGGGCAAGACAAAATATTGAAGTGCTTTTGAACAGGGGGATTGGTAGGAGGTGCCAGGCGCACCGGTTTGTTTCAGAACTGCAAAGCTACTGGGTTTTTCACGCTCAACAGTTTCTCAATCAGCTGTCTATCGGTGTCTCTGACAAGTGTGTTATAACACCCCATATAGGTGTTAGATCATATCAGATGTGTTATAACACCCCCATATAGGTGATAGATCATATCAGATGTGTTATAACACCCCATATAGGTGTTAGATATCATCAGATGTGTTATAATACCCCATATAGGTGTTAGATATCATCAGATGTGTTATAACACCCCATATAGGTGTTAGATATCATCAGATGTGTTATAACACCCCATATAGGTGTTAGATATCAGATGTGTTATAACACCCCCATATAGGTGTTAGATATCATCAGATGTGTTATAACACCCCATATAGGTGTTAAATATCATCAGATGTGTTATAACACCCCCATATAGGTTTTAGATCATATCAGATGTGTTATAACACCCCCATATAGGTGTTAGATATCATCATATGTGTTATAACACCCCATATAGGTGTTAGATATCATCAGATGTGTTATAACACCCCCATATAGGTGTTAGATATCATCATATGTGTTATAACACCCCATATAGGTGTTAGATATCATCAGATGTGTTATAACACCCCCATATAGGTGTTAGATCATATCAGATGTGTTATAACACCCCAATATAGGTGTAGATATCATCAGATGTGTTATAACACCCCCATATAGGTGTTAGATCATATCACATGTGTTATAACACCCCCATATAGGTGATAGATCATATCAGATGTGTTATAACACCCCCATATATGTGTTAGATCATATCAGATGTGTTATAACACCCCAATATAGGTGTAGATATCATCAGATGTGTTATAACACCCCATATAGGTGTTAAATATCATCAGATGTGTTATAACACCCCATATAGGTGTTAGATATCATCAGATGTGTTATAACACCCCATATAGGTGTTAAATATCATCAGATGTGTTATAACACCCCCGTACAGGTGTTAGATTTAATTTATGGCACGTTTCATCATTTGATTATAGACGGGTTGGTTGTTTAGCAACAAAACCGACGTGTGCAACACTATGGTGACGAACAGACACGGTTGGCTTAGACTGTTGACAACATGGCAGCTGTATTTAGTCTCCAGTGTTGATTGAAAACATAAATACATGTGCACAATAACCACTTGTTGTCTCTCAAATACATTGCTACAGTTGTTGGTAAGATGGCTAGTGAATTTTAACCACATCAGCGTTGACATGAAATGAATCAAAACATCTCAAAACAAGATATGGGATCAAGAACAAGATGAAACTGGCTGAAACTAGTCACCTACGATTCCCCACCATTGTTTTCTTCTCATTTTTGGTATCTATCTGGCCCTCCAGGAATATTACACCTCACGGACGTCTGCCCCATTGAAGCGGGCGCATCGTCTTTTTGGTAACGTGGTCAGCTAACCCATCTATACAGATACACAATATAATGCATTGTTCATATTGTCACATAAATATGAAATAAAACTGCAACAGAATGTCTTTGCTATTGAATAATGTTTAACACAAGACCACAGACATAAACTCTAAGCTTCATATATTACAGAATTTATTTCGTTTTATCTTTTTCGGTCGACCTATTATAACCTACGAACAATGTTCTTCAGTTCTGCTCAAAGTATAAATGTCATGACAGGAAGTGGCGCCAAGAAGAAGGTGTTATTTTGAATAGTTCGAATGCTCTTTTCTGACAGTCAACATGCTCTTGTTACTCGTTTATTTATTCTTCTTTGATCTAAGTATTTGGAATTTCATGTTGTTGTTTTTTCTCCTTTTTGTCGTTCCACCTGGAGAGCAGGGCAGGAAGTAGGCTGTCAGGTAATGGCCTCCTTACAACTGTGTGTGTGTGTGTGTTTACCCTGGAGCGACCCAATCAAACGAAGTCTCTTCTCACCTGCACATCTCCCGTCACAAGTAAACATATTCAATTGTCACCTTCCTCAAAGTCTTCCTTGTTCATCTCTAGGCCTACATTTTTTTTACCTGCCATGACATTGAGACAGTTCCTTTTGATGTTAACAACTAATACACAAGGTATGGGTGGAAAAACAATGGGTTGGAGAGGTATCTGACAGATGAAACAGTGAGACAGCGAACTAGAGAGAGAGAGAGACTGAGAGAGAGAGAGAGAGAGAGAGAGAGAGAGAGACCCCGACCATCTCACAGTGCATAATGAGGGGACCGGAGAACATAGCCGACAGGAGCCCAGTTGAATTAGGTCCCGTCCGAGACATGTGTTCTCTGACAGCTTTCCAGGCAGCACAACACATTTCCATACTGACGGCCACTCTGAAGTGCTGGCGGAAAAGCCTTTGATGAAAACGCTACCCGGGGAAACCCCTCCTGTCTCCCCTCTCTCCTCTAACCTGAGACAACAGAATACAGACGAGAGAGAAAAACGATGTTGAGTCAAGCTGTGGCTTGAAGAACACACATTATGGTAGATGTGAGGGGCCTCCGCAGTACAATATGCTGTGGCTTGAAGAACAGACATTATGGTACATGTGAGGGGCCAACGCAGTACAATATGCTGTGGCTTGAAGAACACATTATGGTACATGTGAGGGGCCTCCGCAGTACAATATGCTGTGGCTTGAAGAACACATTATGGTACATGTGAGGGGCCAACGCAGTACAATATGCTGTGCCTTGAAGAACACACATTATGGTACATGTGAGGGGCCTCCGCAGTACAATATGCTGTGGCTTGAAGAACACATTATGGTACATGTGAGGGGCCTCCGCAGTACAATATGCTGTGCCTTGAAGAACACATTATGGTACATGTGAGGGGCCTCCACAGTACACTATGCTGTGCCTTGAAGAACACATTATGGTACATGTGAGGGGCCTCAGCAGTACAATATGCTGTGCCTTGAAGAACACATTATGGTACATGTGAGTGGCCTCCGCAGTACAATATGCTGTGCCTTGAAGAACACATTATGGTACATGTGAGGGGCCTCCGCAGTACAATATGCTGTGGCTTGAAGAACACATTATGGTACATGTGAGGGGCCTCAGCAGTACAATATGCTGTGGCTTGAAGAACACATTATGGTACATGTGAGGGGCCTCAGCAGTACAATATGCTGTGGCTTGAAGAACACATTATGGTACATGTGAGGGGCCTCTGCAGTACAATATGCTGTGGCTTGAAGAACACATTATGGTTCATGTGAGGGGCCTCCGCAGTACACTATGCTGTGCCTTGAAGAACACATTATGGTACATGTGAGGGGCCTCCGCAGTACAATATGCTGTGCCTTGAAGAACACATTATGGTACATGTGAGGGGCCTCCACAGTACAATATGCTGTGGCTTGAAGAACACATTATGGTACATGTGAGGGGCCAACGCAGTGCAATATGCTGTGCCTTGAAGAACACATTATGGTACATGTGAGGGGCCAACGCAGTGCAATATGCTGTGCCTTGAAGAACACATTATGGTACATGTGAGGGGCCAACGCAGTGCAATATGCTGTGCCTTGAAGAACACATTATGGTACATGTGAGGGGCCAACGCAGTGCAATATGCTGTGCCTTGAAGAACACATTATGGTACATGTGAGGGGCCAACGCAGTGCAATATGCTGTGCCTTGAAGAACACATTATGGTACATGTGAGGGGCCAACGCAGTGCAATATGCTGTGCCTTGAAGAACACATTATGGTACATGTGAGGGGCCTCAGCAGTACAATATGCTGTGCCTTGAAGAACACATTATGGTACATGTGAGGGGCCAACGCAGTACAATATGCTGTGGCTTGAGGAACACATTATGGTACATGTGAGGGGCCTCAGCAGTACAATATGCTGTGCCTTGAAGAACACATTATGGTACATGTGAGGGGCCAACGCAGTACAATATGCTGTGGCTTGAGGAACACATTATGGTACATGTGAGGGGCCTCTGCAGTACAATATGCTGTGCCTTGAAGAACACATTATGGTACATGTGAGGGGCCTCCGCAGTACAATATGCTGTGGCCGGCAGAGGAAAACTAAACATACAAGCCCACAGAATCTTTCTTTTGTGAGTTCAACTAGTATGGTGACATATAGTAAATATAGGAATTTATCTTTATCCCCAATGTTTTTTCTCCTGTATGAAATTAAATCATTTTTAACAGGCAGAAGGTTTTATCTATATTGAGCTGTTTTCTGGCCGCGGTGTATCAAAGCTGGGATACCGTGGGACCCGTCTCTCGATAACCACTGGCCGCGGTGTAACAAAGCTGGGATACCGAGGGACCCGTCTCTCGATAACCACTGGCCGCGGTGTAACAAAGCTGGGATACCGAGGGACCCGTCTCTCGATAACCACTGGCCGCGGTGTAACAAAGCTGGGATACCGAGGGACCCGTCTCTCGATAACCACTGGCCGCGGTGTATCAAAGCTGGGATACCGAGGGACCCGTCTCTCGATAACCACTGGCCGCGGTGTAACAAAGCTGGGATACCGAGGGACCCGTCTCTCGATAACCACTGGCCGCGGTGTATCAAAGCTGGGATACCGTGGGACCCGTCTCTCGATAACCACTGGCCGCGGTGTAACAAAGCTGGGATACCGAGGGACCCGTCTCTCGATAACCACTGGCCGCGGTGTAACAAAGCTGGGATACCGAGGGACCCGTCTCTCGATAACCACTGGCCGCGGTGTAACAAAGCTGGGATACCGAGGGACCCGTCTCTCGATAACCACTGGCCGCGGTGTAACAAAGCTGGGATACCGAGGGACCCGTCTCTCGATAACCACTGGCCGCGGTGTAACAAAGCTGGGATACCGAGGGACCCGTCTCTCGATAACCACTTGCCGCGGTGTATCAAAGCTGGGATACCGAGGGACCCGTCTCTCGATAACCACTGTGATTATTATTATCTGACCCTGCTGGTCATTTATGAACATTTGAACATCTTGGCCATGGTCTGTTATAATCTCCACCCGACACAGCCAGAAGAGGACTGGCCCACCCCTCATAGCCTGGTTCCTCTAGGTTTCTTCCTAGGTTTTTCCTAGCCACCGTGCTTCTACACCTGCATTGCTTGCTGTTTGGGGTTTTAGGCTGGGTTTCTGTACAGCACTTTGAGATATCAGCTGATGTAAGAAGGGCTTTATAAATACATTTGATTTGATTTGATCTCCCTATTATAAGCTGCAGTACAGTGGTTGCTGACGGTGTACAGCTTAACGGCATCACGCTAAAACAGAAAAGGCATTAGAGCCCCCTGGATAGGTCATTACATGGTGCTAGACAACAGCTAAACTGAGAGAGGGCTTTTTATAAGGGGAACAGGTGTACCTCACCATAGGGGTTAGATGGTTGGATGAGGCACACACACAATGGTCCAATCGGCCCGCTATTCATCCCCTTTAACGTTCCCTCTCTGCACCGTAATTAGCCCATAGCTTCAACGGAACCTAACTCAGGCCATATGGCCTAATGGGGTTGTGATCAAGACCCCCTAGGCAGCGTGGCAGCCTGTCAGAACTGAAAAGCCCTCCAACGCTAAAAACAAACAACGCCACAGCTTCCTGATATCGACTGCAAGGTGGTAAACACCCTGAAGGAAGAGGGAAGTCTTTGATCCTTACGTTTCCCAAGGTCTTTCTGTCGCCTGAAGGTAAAATGGCAAATCTTTGCAAAGATATTGAGTTGGACTTCATCAACAAAAAAAAACTATTTAGGAGGGAACATGAAAATGAAATACCGGTCATTCCTAAACAAAAGAAACACAAATAGGTTGGATCACTGTGTTTCTCTCTTCCTGTGGTTTGTTCAGAACCAATCCCCGTGGGACTTATAAAGCTTCTGGTTCTGTTGGTTGTATTAATAACACCAACAAAAGATCTCACAGCTTGACACGGTTTGACTTCACTATTCAACATTACAGCATGTGGCATCCAATAAATATTCTCAGAGACTGTTATCAACACTGTATATCAAGAAGATTCTATCGTTCACCCAAGCCCAGTGAGCTGAAGCGAAGCCCTGGTCTGACCCAAGCCCATTGAGCTGAACCGCAGGCCTGGTCTGACCCAAGCCCAGTGAGCTGAACCACAGGCCAGATTTTGAGAAAACTGCAGGCTATTTTGATTTAACCTGTTGTTGAGAATTATGCCGGCGTCGGATGGGTGGCAGCGGAGGGAGGAGACGAGGGAACATCCATTGGGCCTAAAACAACGTGGCGGAGGTGGGCGGCAGCGGAGGGAGGAGACGAGGGAACAGCCATTGGGGCTAGAACAACGCGGCGGAGGGAGGAGACGAGGGAACAGCCATTGTGCCTTGAACAACACGGCGGAGGGAGGAGATGAAGGAAACAGCCATTGGGCCTAAAACAACATGGCGGAGGTGGGCAGCAGCGGAGGAAGGAGACGAGGGAACAGCCATTGTGCCTTGAACAACACGGCGGAGGGAGGAGATGAGGGAAACAGCCATTGGGCCTAAAACAACATGGCGGAGGTGGGCAGCAGCGGAGGAAGGAGACGAGGGAACAGCCATTGTGCCTTGAACAACACGGCGGAGGGAGGAGATGAGGGAAACAGCCATTGGGCCTAAAACAACATGGCGGAGGTGGGCAGCAGCGGAGGGAGGAGACGAGGGAACAGCCATTGGGGCTAGAACAACACGGCGGAGGGAGGAGACGAGGGAACAGCCATTGGGGCTAGAACAACGCGGCGGAGGGAGGAGACGAGGGAACAGCCATCGGGCCAAGATAAAGCACAGTGAGGAAAACTTACCTTAGTTAAGATCAACTGAATAATTAAAATATTGGAATAAAGTCGTCTGATGCAATTGAAGGCATGGATCAAATTCCTGCTTATAATGAAACTCCCAAAGTCGTATCCAACCGTTCTACTAATATAAAGCAATAGTCATGTGTGGCCCAGAGGATCCTTTCAGCACCGTTTTGACTGGGACCATATCGCGTAGCTTTGAGACAAGTGTTGGGGGGGGCTCGTCTAGATAAATCAATGTCAGATGTTTGTTTTCAGTGGATCTCTGTTGGGATATCTGGGAACAGTTAGGTTGAGGAGATGTTATCTACAGTGTGTTGAGGTGAGTGCTAATGACCACCTTTATTCACGTTTGTTCATACTGTATTTTAGCTGATCAGAACATTTTGCTATAACGGTACAAGTAATTGCTTCTAATACAATTGTCTACAAAATAAGTTATGAGGATACTTTAGTTGTTAATAGCGACCTGCAGTACACCGGTTACCCAACGAGATGGGACAACGTCACTTCCTGCAGTACACCGGTTACCCAATGAGAAGGGGCAACGTCACTTCCTGCAGTACACCGGTTACCCAACGAGAGGGGGCAACGTCACTTCCTGCAGTGTCACTTCCTGCAGTATCCCGGTTACTCAAGGAAAAGGGGCAACGTCGCTTCCTGCAGTATCCCGGTTACTCAACGAGAGGGGGCAATGTCACTTCCTGTAGTCTCCCGGTTACTCAACGAGAAGGGGCAATGTCACTTCCTGCAGTTCCCTGTTACTCAAAAAGAGGGGGCAATGTCACTTCCTGTGGTATCCCGGTTACTCAACGAGAGGGGGCAATGTCACTTCCTGCAGTTCCCTGTTACTCAACAAGATGGGGCAATGTCACTTCCTGCAGTACCCCGATTACTCAATGAGAGGGGGCAACGTCACTTCGTGCAGTAGCTCAAACTGTGCATGTTATGTCTTCATGAGACGTCATCACTTCCTGCAGTAGCTCAAACTGTGCATGTTATGTCTTCATGAGACGTCATCACTTCCTGCAGTAGCTCAAACTATACATGTTATGTCTTCATGAGACGTCATCACTTCCTGCAGTAGCTCAAACTGTGTGTTATTGTAACGGTTTCTCTCCTCCTCTTCGTCCGAAGAGGAGGAGTAGGGATTTGACCAAAACGCAGCGTTGTGATACGACATGAATATTTATTAAACCAGACGAAAACTAAACATACTTGAGAATATACAAAATAATAAACGAAGTCAAACAAACCCGAACAAACTAACTTACATAACACGAAGAACGCATGAACTGGTACAGACGACACAAACGAACGAACAAACGAAACAGTCCCGTGTGGTGCACAGACACAGACACGGAAGACAATCACCCACAAACAAACAGTGTGAACAGCCAACCTTTATATGGTTCTCAATCAGAGGAAACGTCAAACACCTGTCCCTGATTGAGAACCATATAAGGCTAATTACAAGTGACCTAAACATAGAAACACAAAACATAGAATGCCCACCCCAACTCACGCCCTGACCAACTAAACACATACAAAAATAACAGAAAACAGGTCAGGAACGTGACATAACCCCCCCATCAAGGTGCGAACTCCGGACGCACCACCAAAAGTCTAGGGGAGGGTCTGGGTGGGCATCTGTCCACGGTGGCGGCTCAGGCTCTGGGCGTGGTCCCCATCCCACCTTAGTCAAACCCCGCTTTTGTAGCCTCCTCCAAATGGCCACCCTCCAAATTAACCCCACTGGATTAAGGGGCAGCACCGGACTAAGGGGCAATACCAGAATGAGGGGCAATACCGGAATGAGGGGCAACACCGGATTGAGGGACGGCAGCTCCGGACTGAGGGACGGCAGCTCCGGACTGAGGGACGGCAGCACCGGACTGAGGGACGGCAGCTCCGGACTGAATGGCGGATCCTGGCTGGCTGGCTCTGGCGGATCCTGGCTGGCTGGCTCTGACGGATCCTGGCTGGCTGGCTCTGACGGATCCTGGCTCAATGACGGCTCTGGCTGGTCATGGCTGGCTGACGGCTCTGGCTGGTCATGGCTCGCTGACGGCTCTGGCTGGTCATGGCTCGCTGACGCCTCTGGCTGGTCATGGCTCGCTGACGGCTCTGGCTGGTCATGGCTCGCTGACGGCTCTGGCTGATCCTGTCTGACGGAAGGCTCTGGCTGATCCTGTCTGGCGGAAGGCTCTGGCTGATCCTGTCTGGCGGAAGGCTCTGGCTGATCCTGTCTGGCGGAAGGCTCTGGCTGATCCTGTCTGGCGGAAGGCTCTGGCTGATCCTGTCTGGCGGAAGGCTTTGGCTGCTCCTGTCTGGCGGAAGGCTCTGGCGGCTCCTGTCTGGCGGAAGGCTCTAGCGGCTCCTGTCTGGCGGAAGGCTCTAGCGGCTCCTGTCTGGCGGACGGCTCTGTAGGCTCATGGCAGACGGGCGGCTTTGCAGGCTCATGGCAGACGGGCGGCTTTGAAGGCTCAGTACCGACGGGCGGCTTTGAAGGCTCAATACAGACGGGCAGTTCATGCGGCGCTTGGCAGACGGACAGTTCAGACGGCGTTGGGCAGACGGACAGTTCAGGCGCCGTTGGGCAGACGGGCAGTTCAGGCGCCGCTGGGCAGACGGCAGACTCTGGCCGGCTGAGACGCACTGTAGGCCTGGTGCGTGGTACCGGACTAAAGACACGCACCTTCAGGCTAGTGCGGGGAACAACAACAGGGCACACTGGACTCTCAAGGCGTACTATAGGCCTGGTGCGTGGTACCAGCACTGGTGGTACCGGGCTGAGGGCACGCACATCAGGGCGAGTACGGGGAGAAGGAACAGTGCGTACAGGGCTCTGGAGATGCACAGGAGGCTTGGTGCGTGGTGCCGGGACTGGTGTTACTGGGCTGGAGACACGCACCATAGGGAGAGTGCGTGGAGGAGGAACGGGGCTCTGGAGACGCACTGGAAACCTGGTGCGTGGTGTAGGCACTGGTGGTACTGGCCTGGAGCGGGGAGGTGGCGCCGGAAATACCGGACCGTGCAGGCGTACTGGCTCCCTTGAGCACTGAGCCTGCCCAACCTTACCTGGTTGTATGCTCCCCGTCGCCCGACCAGTGCGGGGAGGTGGAATAACCCGCACCGGGCTATGTAGGCGAACCGGGGACACCACGCGTAAGGCTGGTGCCATGTAAGCCGGCCCGAGGAGACGCACTGGTGGCCAGATGTGTAGAGCCGGCTTCATGGCACTTGGCTCAATGCTCAATCTGGCCCGGCCGATACGAGGAGCTGGTATGTACCGCACCGGGCTATGCACACGTACAGGAGACACCATGCGCTCTACTGCGTAACACGGTGTCTGCCCGTACTCTCGCTCTCCACGGTAAGTACAGGGAGTAGGCGCAGGTCTCCTACCTGACTTCGCCACTCTCCCTTTTAGCCCCCCCCCAAGAAATTTTTGGGGTTTACTCACAGGCTTCCAGCCACGTCTCCTTGCTGCCTCCTCAAACCACCGCTCCTGGGCTTTAGCTGCCTCCCTCTCTTCAACAGAGCGGCGATATTCCCATGTCTGAGCCCAGGGTCCTTTTCCGTCCAATATTTCCTCCCATGTCCACGAGTCCTGGTTTCGCTGTTGCGCTCTCCCACGCCGCTTGGTCTTTGGTTGGTGGGTGATTCTGTAACGGTTTCTCTCCTCCTCTTCGTCCGAAGAGGAGGAGTAGGGATTTGACCAAAACGCAGCGTTGTGATACGACATGAATATTTATTAAACCAGACGAAAACTAAACATACTTGAGAATATACAAAATAATAAACGAAGTCAAACAAACCCGAACAAACTAACTTACATAACACGAAGAACGCATGAACTGGTACAGACGACACAAACGAACGAACAAACGAAACAGTCCCGTGTGGTGCACAGACACAGACACGGAAGACAATCACCCACAAACAAACAGTGTGAACAGCCAACCTTTATATGGTTCTCAATCAGAGGAAACGTCAAACACCTGTCCCTGATTGAGAACCATATAAGGCTAATTACAAGTGACCTAAACATAGAATGCCCACCCCAACTCACGCCCTGACCAACTAAACACATACAAAAATAACAGAAAACAGGTCAGGAACGTGACAGTTATGTCTTCATGAGACGCCATCACCTCCTGCAGTAGCTCAAACTGTGGATGCTATGTCTTCATGAGACGTCATCAATTCCAGCAGTAGCTCAAACTGTGCAGGTTATGTCTTCATGAGACGCCATCACTTCCTGCAGTAGCTCAAAATGTGCATGTTATGTCTTCATGAGACGTCATCACTTCCTAAACATGGGTTAGATCAGAAGATAACACCGTAAACATGGACCAGATCAGAAGATAACACCCTAAACATGGACTAGATCAGACGATAACACCGTAAACATGGGTTAGATCAGAAGATAACACCCTAAACATGGACTAGATCAGAAGATAACACCCTAAACATGGGTTAGATCAGAAGATAACACCCTAAACATGGGTTAGATCAGAAGATAACACCCTAAACATGGGTTAGATCAGAAGATAACACCGTAAACATGGGTTAGATCAGAAGATAACACCCTAAACATGGGTTAGATCAGAAGATAACACCCTAAACATGGGTTAGATCAGAAGATAACACCGTAAACATGGGTTAG
>NC_052310.1:82197508-82206206 GCF_016432855.1 Salvelinus namaycush
TTCTGTAAGGTTAGTTATAGACCATCCCTGAACTCTTATTCTGTAAGGTTAGTTATAGACCATCCCTGAACTCCTATTCTCTAAGGTTAGTTATAGACCATCCCTGAACTCTTATTCTCTAAGGTTAGTTATAGACCAGCCCTGAACTCTTATTCTCTAAGGTAGTTATAGACCATCCCTGAACTCTTATTCTCTAAGGTTAGTTCTAGACCATCCCTGAACTCTTATTCTGTAAGGTTAGTTATAGACCATCCCTGAACTCTTATTCTGTAAGGTTAGTTATAGACCATCCCTGAACTCTTATTCTGTAAGGTAGATATAGATCATCCCTGAACTCTTATTCTCTAAGGTTAGTTCTAGACCATCCCTGAACTCTTATTCTGTAAGGTTAGTTATAGACCATCCCTGAACTCTTATTCTCTAAGGTAGTTATAGACCATCCCTGAACTCTTATTCTCTAAGGTAGTTATAGACCATCCCTGAACTCTTATTCTCTAAGGTTAGTTATATACCATCCCTGAACTCTTATTCTCTAAGGTTAGTTCTAGACCATCCCTGAACTCTTATTCTCTAAGGTTAGTTATAGACCATCCCTGAACTCTTATTCTGTAAGGTTAGTTATAGACCATCCCTGAACTCTTATTCTGTAAGGTTAGTTATAGACCATCCCTGAACTCTTATTCTCTAAGGTTAGTTCTAGACCATCCCTGAACTCTTATTCTGTAAGGTTAGTTATAGACCATCCCTGAACTCTTATTCTGTAAGGTAGATATAGATCATCCCTGAACTCTTATTCTGTAAGGTTAGTTATAGACCATCCCTGAACTCTTATTCTCTAAGGTTAGTTATAGACCATCCCTGAACTCTTATTCTCTAAGGTTAGTTAAAGACCATCCCTGAACTCTTATTCTCTAAGGTAGTTATAGACCATCCCTGAACTCTTATTCTCTAAGGTAGTTATAGACCATCCCTGAACTCTTATTCTCTAAGGTTAGTTCTAGACCATCCCTGAACTCTTATTCTCTAAGGTTAGTTATAGACCATCCCTGAACTCTTATTCTGTAAGGTTAGTTATAGACCATCCCTGAACTCTTATTCTGTAAGGTAGATATAGATCATCCCTGAACTCTTATTCTGTAAGGTTAGTTATAGACCATCCCTGAACTCTTATTCTCTAAGGTTAGTTATAGACCATCCCTGAACTCTTATTCTGTAAGGTTAGTTATAGACCATCCCTGAACTCTTATTCTCTAAGGTTAGTTATAGACCATCCCTGAACTCTTATTCTCTAAGGTTAGTTATAGACCAGCCCTGAACTCTTATTCTCTAAGGTAGTTATAGACCATCCCTGAACTCTTATTCTCTAAGGTTAGTTCTAGACCATCCCTGAACTCTTATTCTGTAAGGTTAGTTATAGACCATCCCTGAACTCTTATTCTGTAAGGTTAGTTATAGACCATCCCTGAACTCTTATTCTGTAAGGTAGATATAGATCATCCCTGAACTCTTATTCTGTAAGGTTAGTTATAGACCATCCCTGAACTCTTATTCTCTAAGGTTAGTTATAGACCATCCCTGAACTCTTATTCTCTAAGGTTAGTTAAAGACCATCCCTGAACTCTTATTCTCTAAGGTGGTTATAGACCATCCCTGAACTCTTATTCTCTAAGGTTAGTTCTAGACCATCCCTGAACTCTTATTCTCTAAGGTTAGTTAAAGACCATCCCTGAACTCTTATTCTCTAAGGTAGTTATAGTCCATCCCTGAACTCTTATTCTCTAAGGTAGTTATAGACCATCCCTGAACTCTTATTCTCTAAGGTTAGTTCTAGACCATCCCTGAACTCTTATTCTGTAAGGTTAGTTATAGACCATCCCTGAACTCTTATTCTCTAAGGTAGTTATAGACCATCCCTGAACTCTTATTCTCTAAGGTAGTTATAGACCATCCCTGAACTCTTATTCTCTAAGGTTAGTTATATACCATCCCTGAACTCTTATTCTCTAAGGTTAGTTCTAGACCATCCCTGAACTCTTATTCTCTAAGGTTAGTTATAGACCATCCCTGAACTCTTATTCTGTAAGGTTAGTTATAGACCATCCCTGAACTCTTATTCTGTAAGGTTAGTTATAGACCATCCCTGAACTCTTATTCTCTAAGGTTAGTTCTAGACCATCCCTGAACTCTTATTCTGTAAGGTTAGTTATAGACCATCCCTGAACTCTTATTCTGTAAGGTTAGTTATAGACCATCCCTGAACTCTTATTCTCTAAGGTTAGTTATAGACCATCCCTGAACTCTTATTCTCTAAGGTTAGTTATAGACCATCCCTGAACTCTTATTCTCTAAGGTAGTTATAGACCATCCCTGAACTCTTATTCTCTAAGGTAGTTATAGACCATCCCTGAACTCTTATTCTCTAAGGTAGTTATAGACCATCCCTGAACTCTTATTCTGTAAGGTTAGTTATAGACCATCCCTGAACTCTTATTCTGTAAGGTTAGTTATAGACCATCCCTGAACTCTTATTCTGTAAGGTTAGTTATAGACCATCCCTGAACTCTTATTCTGTAAGGTTAGTTATAGACCATCCCTGAACTCTTATTCTCTAAGGTTAGTTATAGACCATCCCTGAACTCTTATTCTCTAAGGTTAGTTATAGACCATCCCTGAACTCTTATTCTCTAAGGTTAGTTAAAGACCATCCCTGAACTCTTATTCTCTAAGGTGGTTATAGACCATCCCTGAACTCTTATTCTCTAAGGTTAGTTCTAGACCATCCCTGAACTCTTATTCTCTAAGGTTAGTTAAAGACCATCCCTGAACTCTTATTCTCTAAGGTAGTTATAGACCATCCCTGAACTCTTATTCTCTAAGGTAGTTATAGACCATCCCTGAACTCTTATTCTCTAAGGTTAGTTCTAGACCATCCCTGAACTCTTATTCTGTAAGGTTAGTTATAGACCATCCCTGAACTCTTATTCTCTAAGGTAGTTATAGACCATCCCTGAACTCTTATTCTCTAAGGTAGTTATAGACCATCCCTGAACTCTTATTCTCTAAGGTTAGTTATATACCATCCCTGAACTCTTATTCTCTAAGGTTAGTTCTAGACCATCCCTGAACTCTTATTCTCTAAGGTTAGTTATAGACCATCCCTGAACTCTTATTCTGTAAGGTTAGTTATAGACCATCCCTGAACTCTTATTCTGTAAGGTTAGTTATAGACCATCCCTGAACTCTTATTCTCTAAGGTTAGTTCTAGACCATCCCTGAACTCTTATTCTGTAAGGTTAGTTATAGACCATCCCTGAACTCTTATTCTGTAAGGTAGATATAGATCATCCCTGAACTCTTATTCTGTAAGGTTAGTTATAGACCATCCCTGAACTCTTATTCTCTAAGGTTAGTTATAGACCATCCCTGAACTCTTATTCTCTAAGGTTAGTTAAAGACCATCCCTGAACTCTTATTCTCTAAGGTAGTTATAGACCATCCCTGAACTCTTATTCTCTAAGGTAGTTATAGACCATCCCTGAACTCTTATTCTCTAAGGTTAGTTCTAGACCATCCCTGAACTCTTATTCTCTAAGGTAGTTATAGACCATCCCTGAACTCTTATTCTCTAAGGTTAGTTAAAGACCATCCCTGAACTCTTATTCTCTAAGGTTAGTTATAGACCATCCCTGAACTCTTATTCTCTAAGATTAGTTCTAGACCATCCCTGAACTCTTATTCTGTAAGGTTAGTTATAGACCATCCCTGAACTCTTATTCTGTAAGGTAGATATAGATCATCCCTGAACTCTTATTCTGTAAGGTTAGTTATAGACCATCCCTGAACTCTTATTCTCTAAGGTTAGTTATAGACCATCCCTGAACTCTTATTCTGTAAGGTTAGTTATAGACCATCCCTGAACTCTTATTCTGTAAGGTAGATATAGATCATCCCTGAACTCTTATTCTGTAAGGTAGTTATAGATCATCCCTGAACTCTTATTCTCTAAGGTTAGTTATAGACCATCCCTGAACTCTTATTCTCTAAGGTTAGTTATAGACCATCCCTGAACTCTTATTCTCTAAGGTTAGTTATAGACCATCCCT
This sequence comes from Salvelinus namaycush, assembly GCF_016432855.1. NCBI lineage: Eukaryota > Metazoa > Chordata > Actinopteri > Salmoniformes > Salmonidae > Salvelinus > Salvelinus namaycush. Next base: position 82,201,612 of record NC_052310.1, read on the forward strand.
GAACTCTTATTCTCTAAGGTTAGTTCTAGACCATCCCTGAACTCTTATTCTGTAAGGTTAGTTATAGACCATCCCTGAACTCTTATTCTGTAAGGTTAGTTATAGACCATCCCTGAACTCTTATTCTCTAAGGTTAGTTCTAGACCATCCCTGAACTCTTATTCTGTAAGGTTAGTTATAGACCATCCCTGAACTCTTATTCTCTAAAGTTAGTTATAGACCATCCCTGAACTCTTATTCTGTAAGGTTAGTTATAGACCATCCCTGAACTCTTATTCTCTAAGGTTAGTTATAGACCATCCCTGAACTCTTATTCTATAAGGTTAGTTATAGACCATCCCTGAACTCTTATTCTCTAAGGTTAGTTATAGACCATCCCTGAACTCTTATTCTGTAAGGGTAGTTATAGACCATCCCTGAACTCTTATTCTCTAAGGTTAGTTATAGATCATCCCTGAACTCTTATTCTCTAAGGTTAGTTATAGACCAGCCCTGAACTCTTATTCTCTAAGGTTAGTTATAGCCCATCCCTGAACTCTTATTCTCTAAGGTTAGTTATAGATCATCCCTGAACTCTTATTCTGTAAGGTTAGTTATAGACCATCCCTGAACTCTTATTCTGTAAGGTTAGTTATAGACCATCCCTGAACTCTTATTCTCTAAGGTTAGTTCTAGACCACCCCTGAACTCTTATTCTCTAAGGTTAGTTCTAGACCATCCCTGAACTCTTATTCTCTAAGGTAGTTATAGACCATCCCTGAACTCTTATTCTCTAAGGTAGTTATAGACCATCCCTGAACTCTTATTCTCTAAGGTAGTTATAGACCATCCCTGAACTCATATTCTCTAAGGTAGTTATAGACCATCCCTGAACTCTTATTCTCTAAGGTAGTTATAGACCATCCCTGAACTCTTATTCTCTAAGGTAGTTATAGACCATCCCTGAACTCTTATTCTCTAAGGTTAGTTATAGACCATCCCTGAACTCTTATTCTCTAAGGTTAGTTATAGATCATCCCTGAACTCTTATTCTCTAAGGTTAGTTATAGACCAGCCCTGAACTCTTATTCTCTAAGGTTAGTTATAGCCCATCCCTGAACTCTTATTCTCTAAGGTTAGTTATAGATCATCCCTGAACTCTTATTCTGTAAGGTTAGTTATAGACCATCCCTGAACTCTTATTCTGTAAGGTTAGTTATAGACCATCCCTGAACTCTTATTCTCTAAGGTTAGTTCTAGACCACCCCTGAACTCTTATTCTCTAAGGTTAGTTCTAGACCATCCCTGAACTCTTATTCTCTAAGGTAGTTATAGACCATCCCTGAACTCTTATTCTCTAAGGTAGTTATAGACCATCCCTGAACTCTTATTCTCTAAGGTAGTTATAGACCATCCCTGAACTCATATTCTCTAAGGTAGTTATAGACCATCCCTGAACTCTTATTCTCTAAGGTAGTTATAGACCATCCCTGAACTCTTATTCTCTAAGGTAGTTATAGACCATCCCTGAACTCTTATTCTCTAAGGTTAGTTATAGACCATCCCTGAACTCTTATTCTACAAGGTAGTTATAGACCATCCCTGAACTCTTATTCTCTAAGGTAGTTATAGACCATCCCTGAACTCTTATTCTCTCAGGTTAGTTATAGACCATCCCTGAACTCTTATTCTCTAAGGTAGTTATAGACCATTCCTGAACTCTTATTCTCTAAGGTAGTTATAGACCATCCCTGAACTCTTATTCTGTAAGGTTAGTTATAGACCATCCCTGAACTCTTATTCTCTCAGGTTAGTTATAGACCATCCCTGAACTCTTATTCTCTAAGGTAGTTATAGACCATCCCTGAACTCTTATTCTCTAAGGTAGTTATAGACCATCCCTGAACTCTTATTCTCTAAGGTTAGTTATAGACCATCCCTGAACTCTTATTCTATAAGGTAGTTATAGACCATCCCTGAACTCTTATTCTCTAAGGTAGTTATAGACCATCCCTGAACTCTTATTCTCTCAGGTTAGTTATAGACCATCCCTGAACTCTTATTCTCTAAGGTAGTTATAGACCATTCCTGAACTCTTATTCTCTAAGGTAGTTATAGACCATCCCTGAACTCTTATTCTGTCAGGTTAGTTATAGACCATCCCTGAACTCTTATTCTCTAAGGTTAGTTATAGATCATCCCTGAACTCTTATTCTCTAAGGTTAGTTATAGACCATCCCTGAACTCTTATTCTCTAAGGTTAGTTATAGCCCATCCCTGAACTCTTATTCTCTAAGGTTAGTTATAGACCATCCCTGAACTCTTATTCTGTAAGGTTAGTTAAAGACCATCCCTGAACTCTTATTCTCTAAGGTTAGTTCTAGACCATCCCTGAACTCTTATTCTGTAAGGTTAGTTATGGACCATCCCTGAACTCTTATTCTGTAAGGTTAGTTATAGATCATCACTAAACTCTTATTCTCTCAGGTTAGTTATAGATCATCCCTGAACTCTTATTCTCTAAGGTAGTTATAGACCATCCCTGAACTCTTATTCTCTAAGGTTAGTTCTAGACCATTCCTGAACTCTTATTCTCTAAGGTTAGTTCTAGACCATCCCTGAACTCTTATTCTCTAAGGTTAGTTATAGACCAGCCCTGAACTCTTATTTTCTAAGGTTAATTATAGACCATCCCTGAACTCTTATTCTCTAAGGTAGATATAGATCATCCCTGAACTCTTATTCTCTAAGGTTAGTTATAGACCATCCCTGAACTCTTATTCTGTAAGGTTAGTTATAGACCATCCCTGAACTCTTATTCTCTAAGGTTAGTTATAGACCATCCCTGAACTCTTATTCTCTAAGGTTAGTTATAGACCATCCCTGAACTCTTATTCTCTAAGGTTAGTTATAGACCAGCCCTGAACTCTTATTCTCTAAGGTAGTTATAGACCATCCCTGAACTCTTATTCTCTAAGGTTAGTTCTAGACCATCCCTGAACTCTTATTCTGTAAGGTTAGTTATAGACCATCCCTGAACTCTTATTCTGTAAGGTTAGTTATAGACCATCCCTGAACTCTTATTCTGTAAGGTAGATATAGATTATCCCTGAACTCTTATTCTGTAAGGTTAGTTATAGACCATCCCTGAACTCTTATTCTCTAAGGTTAGTTCTAGACCATCCCTGAACTCTTATTCTGTAAGGTTAGTTATAGACCATCCCTGAACTCTTATTCTCTAAAGTTAGTTATAGACCATCCCTGAACTCTTATTCTGTAAGGTTAGTTATAGACCATCCCTGAACTCTTATTCTGTAAGGTTAGTTATAGACCATCCCTGAACTCTTATTCTCTAAGGTTAGTTCTAGACCACCCCTGAACTCTTATTCTCTAAGGTTAGTTCTAGACCATCCCTGAACTCTTATTCTCTAAGGTAGTTATAGACCATCCCTGAACTCTTATTCTCTAAGGTAGTTATAGACCATCCCTGAACTCTTATTCTCTAAGGTAGTTATAGACCATCCCTGAACTCATATTCTCTAAGGTAGTTATAGACCATCCCTGAACTCTTATTCTCTAAGGTAGTTATAGACCATCCCTGAACTCTTATTCTCTAAGGTAGTTATAGACCATCCCTGAACTCTTATTCTCTAAGACCATCCCTGAACTCTTATTCTATAAGGTAGTTATAGACCATCCCTGAACTCTTATTCTCTAAGGTAGTATAGACCATCCCTGAACTCTTATTCTCTAAGGTTAGTTATAGACCATCCCTGAACTCTTATTCTCTAAGGTAGTTATAGACCATCCTGAACTCTTATTCTCTAAGGTAGTTATAGACCATCCCTGAACTCTTATTCTGTAAGGTTAGTATAGACCATCCCTGAACTCTTATTCTCTAAGGTTAGTTATAGACCATCCCTGAACTCTTATTCTCTAAGGTTAGTTATAGACCATCCCTGAACTCTTATTCTCTAAGGTTAGTTATAGCCCATCCCTGAACTCTTATTCTCTAAGGTTAGTTATAGACCATCCCTGAACTCTTATTCTGTAAGGTTAGTTATAGACCATCCCTGAACTCTTATTCTCTAAGGTTAGTTCTAGACCATCCCTGAACTCTTATTCTCTAAGGTTAGTTATAGACCATCCCTGAACTCTTATTCTGTAAGGTAGTTATAGATCATCCCTGAACTCTTATTCTCTAAGGTAGTATAGATCATCCCTGAACTCTTATTCTCTAAGGTTAGTTATAGACCATCCCTGAACTCTTATTCTCTAAGGTTAGTTATAGACCATCCCTGAACTCTTATTCTCTAAGGTTAGTTATAGACCATCCCTGAACTCTTATTCTCTAAGGTTAGTTCTAGACCATCCCTGAACTCTTATTCTCTAAGGTTAGTTATAGACCATCCCTGAACTCTTATTCTCTAAGGTTAGTTATAGACCATCCCTGAACTCTTATTCTGTAAGGTTAGTTATAGGATCATCACTAAACTCTTATTCTCTCAGGTTAGTTATAGATCATCCCTGAACTCTTATTCTCTAAGGTAGTTATAGGAGGAGAGGGCGAGGCGAGAACCAATAAACAGTCTGTAGTGGGAGGGGAGAAGTTCGAG
>NC_052310.1:82506306-82638806 GCF_016432855.1 Salvelinus namaycush
TCTCTACTACCGCATGGCAAGCGGTACCGGAGTGCCAAGTCTAGGACAAAAAGGCTTCTCAACAGTTTTTACCCCCAAGCCATAAGACTCCTGAACAGGTAACCAAATGGCTACCCGGACTATTTGCATTGTGTGCGCCCCCAACCACTCTTTTATGCTACTGCTACTCTCTGTTCATCATATATGCATAGGTACTTTAACCATATCTACATGTACATACTACCTCAATAAGCCTGACTAACCGGTGTCTGTATATAGCCTTGCCACTCTAATTTTCAAATGTCTTTTTACTGTTGTTTTATTTCTTTACTTACACACACTTTTTTTTCGCTCTATTGGTTAGAGCCTGTAAGTAAGCATTTCACTGTAAGGTACACCTGTTATATTCGGCGCACGTGACAAATTAACTTTGATTTGATTATTAAAAGTGACTAGTGTTCCATTCCTTAAAGTGGCCATTGAATTCTAGTCTATGCCTATAGGCAGCAGCCACCAATGTGCTAGTGATGTCTGTTTAACAGTCTGATGGCCTTGAGATAGAACCTGTTTTTCAGTCTCTCGGTCCCAGCTTTGATGTACCTGTACTGACCTCGCCTTCTGGATGATAGCGGGGTGAACAGGCAGTGGCTCAGGTGGTTGATGTTTTTAGTCTTCCTGTGACATCGGGTGTTGTAGGTGTCCTGGATGGTGGGTAGTTTGCCCCCGGTAATGCGTTGGGCAGACCGCACCACCCTCTGGAGAACCTTGCGGTTGCGGGCGATGCAGTTGCCGTACCAGGCGGTGATACAACCCGACAGGATGCTTTCAATTGTGCATCTGTAAAAGTTTGTGAGGGTTTAAGGTGACAATCCACATTTCTTTAGCCTTCTGAGGTTGTAGAGGCTCTGTTGCGCCTTCTTCACCACATTGTCTGTGTGGGTGGTCCATTTCAGTGTTCCCATATGCGTGCGTGGGGGTCGCGAGCTTTGAACCACTGTTATTTGGGGGTCGAGGGTCAGTACAGTAAATGCAGTAATTTGCTTTCTCATGGTTGGCATAACTTCCCACTTTCTTTCTTCTCTCCTTTCTCTCCCACTCTCTTTGTTCTTCTCTCCCTACTGAAAAATAATTGAAGCACTGTGGCTCCTTCTCTCCCTATTTTTAGGTTCTAGGTCTTTCTCAAATTCTCACTATTTATAGGTTCTTTGTTACAATGCTCCCTACCTCTGCTGTTGAGCGATGGTGATTTCCGAACCTTCCTACTAAGTCTGGTTTCACTCTGATTTAGTTGATTTGGCCGCTCCATAGAGCATGTGTGTTTAGCTTGATTATGTATTACATGATTTTAGAAGCTCTTACTGATTGCATGATAATTGAAGCTCTGCTATGCATGCATAAAATATGAGTGGAATGGAATGTATTTACGTTTTTCTGTAAACCCCTATACCTGGGAGGGATGTACGCCCATACGGTTTCTTGTGAATTTTGAACCTATTTAAATTGAAGCACGTTTGTAGTGAAATAGTTGCTTTACTTAGATCTGTGTGTATTAGGTAGTTGGGGAATTGTTAGATATTGCTGCACTGTCGGAACTAGAAGCACAAGCATTTCGCTACGCTCGCAATACCATTTGCTAACCATGTGTATGTGACCAATAAAATTTGATTTGATATTATTTGTGGACTGGAAAAAAAGGATTTAGGTTGCCAGATTGCCTGTATCAGCCTGTAAGCCACATTTTTGTCATCTCCCCTCTGCCAGAGTCTCATGTAACCCCCTCTATGAACTCTCCCCTCTGTCAGTCTTATTTAATGGGAGAGTTCTCCCCTCTGTCAGTCTTATTTAACCTCCTCTATGAACTCTCCCCTCTGTTAGTCTTATTTAACCTCCTTTAGGAACTCTCCCCTCTGTTAGTCTTATGTAACCCCTCTATGAACTGAACTGTATTTATTGAATTATAATTAAAACTCTTTCATTTGCAACCCAAGCCATAGACTCTGGCAAACGATACCGGAACATCTGCTCTTGGACCAACAGCCTCCAAGACAGCTTCTACCCCAAGCTATAAGACTGCTAAATAGTTAATTAATTGGTAACCCGGACTACCTGCACAGACCCTATCTTGCACGCACACTCACAGGACTACATTATATACTGTAAACACACTGTATACACACTCACTCATAAATTGCACCGAAACTTTCACACGAAACCCACACACATTCACATACACCACATGTGCAAACAGACACGCATAATGACACAACACAAATACACACACACACGCACACACACACACACAGACACACACACTTTTAAACTCATCATATGCTGCTGGTACTCTGTTCTTTATTTTACTCTTATTATTATCTATCCTGATGCCTAGTCACTTTACATACACCACATACATTTAAACTCAGTTTTTCACAATTCCTGACATTTAATCCTAGTAACAATTCCCTGTCTTAGGTCAGTTAGGATCACCACTTTATTTTAAGAATTTGAAATGTCAGAATAATAGTAGAGACAATGATTTATTTCAGCTTTTATTTCTTTCATCACATTCCCAGTGGGTCAGAAGTTTACATGCACTCAATTAGTATTTGGTAGCATTGCCTTTAAATTGTTTAACTTGGGTCAAATGTTTCAGGTAGCCTTCCACAAGCTTCCCACAATAAGTTGGGTGAATATTGGCCAATTCCTCCTGACAGAGCTGGTGTAACTGAGTCAGTTTGGTAGGCCTCCTTGCTCGCACACACTTTTTCATTTCTGCCCACAAATTTCTATAGGTTTGAGGTCAAGGCTTTGTGATGGCCACTCCAATACCTTGACTTTGTTGTCCTTAAGCCATTTTGCCACAACTTTGGAAGTATGCTTGGGGTCATTGTCCATTTGGAAGACCCATTTGCGACCAAGCTTTAACTTCCTGACTGATGTCTTGAGATGTTGCTTCAATTATATCCACATAATTTCTTTCCTCATGATGCCATCTATTTTGTGAAGTGCACCAGTCCCTCCTGCAGCAAATTTTCCTCCCTCATGACGCCATCTATTTTGTGAAGTGCACCAGTCACTCCTGCAGCAAAGCACCCCCACAACATGATGCTGCCACCCCCGTGCTTCACAGTTGGGATGGGGTTCTTCAGCTTGCAAGCCTCCCCTTTTTCCTCCAAACATAACGATGGTCATTATGGCCAAACAGTTCTATTTTTGTTTCATCAGACCAGAGGACATTTCTCCAAAAAGTACAATCTTTGTCCCCATGTATAGTTGCAAACCGTAGTCTGGATTTTTTTATGGTGGTTTTGGAGCAGTGGCTTCTTCCTTGCTGAGCGGCCTTTCAGGTTATGTCGATATAGGACTCGTTTTACTGTGGATATAGATACTTTTGTACCGGTGTCCTCCAGCATCTTCACAAGGTCCTTTGCTGTTGTTCTGGGATTGATTTGCACTTTTCGCACCAAAGTACGTTCATCTCTAGGATACAGAACGCATCTCCTTCCTGAGCGGTATGACGACACCGTGGTCCCATGGTATTTATACTTGCGTACTATTGTTTGTACAGATGAACGTGGTACCTTCAGGTGTTTGGAAATTGCTCTCAAGGATGAACCAGACTTGTGGAGGTCTACAATTTTTTTCTGAGGTCTTGGCTGATTTCTTTTGATTTTCCCATGATGTCAAGCAAAGATGCACTGAGTTTTTTAGGTAAGCCTTGAAATACATCTACAGGTACACCTCCAATTGACTCAATTGATGTCAATTAGCCTATCAGAAGCTTCTAAAGCCATGACAATTTCTGTAATTTTCCAATCTTTTTAAAGGCACAGTCAACTTAGTGTATTTAAACTTCTGACCCACTGGAATTGTGATACAGTGAATTATAAGCGAAATAATCTGTCTGTAAACAATTGTTGGAAAAATTACTTGTCATGCACAAAGTAACCGACTTGCCAAAACTATAGTTTGTTAACAAGAAATGTGTGGAGTGGTTGAAAAACATATTTGAATGACTCCAGCCTAAAGTTTATGTAAACTTCCGACTTCAACTGTACATATCTACTTCAAATACGGTGGCAAGAAAAAGGTTCTGACCCTTTAGAATTGCCTGGATTTCTGCATAAATTGGTCACAAAATTGTATCTGATCTTCATCTAAGTCACAACAATAGGCAACCACAGTGTGCTTAAACTAATAACACACAAATTATTGTATTTTTCTTGTCTATTTTGAATACATCATTTAAACTTTCCCAATGTAGGTTGGAAAAAGTATGTGAACCACTAGGCTAATGACTTCTCCAAATGCTAATTGGAGTCAGGAGTCAGCTAACTTGTAGTCCAATCAATGAGACGAGAATGGAGATGTTGGTTATAGCTGCCCTGTCCTATAAAAAACATTCACAAAATTTGAGTTGCTATTGACAAGAAGCATTGCCTGATGTGAACCATGCCTCAAACGAAAGAGATCTCAGAAGACTTGCATAAATCTGTAAAGGGTTACAAAAGTATATCTAAACGCCTTGATGTTCATCAGTCCACGGTAAGACAAATTGTCTATAAATGGAGAAAGTTCCGCACTGTTGCTACTCTCCCTAGGAGTGGCCGTCCTGCAAAGATGACTGCAAGAGCACAGCGCAGAATGCTCAATGAGGTTCAAAAGAATCCAGGAGCGTCAACTAATTACTTAAATCTCTGGAACATGCTAACATCTCTGTTGACAAGTCTACGATAGGTAAAACACTAAACAAGAATGGTGTTCATGGGAGGACACCACGGAAGAATCCACTGCTGTCCAAAAAAAAACATTTCTGCACGTCTGAAGTTCGCAAAAGAGCAGCTGGATGTTCCACAGCGCTTCTGGCAAAATATTCTGTGGACAGATTAAACTAAAGTTGAGTTTTTTGGAAGAAACACACAACATTATGTGTGGAGAAAAAAGGCACAGCACACCAACATCAAAACCTCATCACAACTGTAAAGTATGGTGAAGGGAGCATCATGGTTTGGAGCTGCTTTGCTGCCTCAGGGCCTGGACAGCTTGCTATCATCGACGGAAAAATGAGTTCCCAAGTTTATCAAGACATTTTGCAGGATAATGTAAGGCTATCTGTCTGTGAATTTAAGCTCAACAGAAGTTGGGCGATGCAACAGGACAATGACCCAAAACACAGAAGTAATTCAACAACATAATGGCTTCAACAGAAGAAAATATGCGTTCTGGAGTGGCCCAGTCAGAGTCCAACCTCAACCCAATTGAGATGCTGTGGCATGACCTCAAGAGAGTGGTTCACACCAGACATCCCAAGAATATTGCTGAACTGAAACAGTTTTGTAAAGAGGAATGGTCTAAAATTCCTCCTGACCATTGTGCAGGTCTGATCTACAACTACAGAAAACGTTTGGTTGAGGTTATTGCTGCCAAAGGACGGTCAACCAGTTATTAACTCCAAGGGTTCACATACTTTTTGCATCTTGCACTGTGAATGTTTACACATGTGTTCAATAGACATGAAAATGCATAATTGTTTGTGTGTTATTAGTTTAAGCAGACTGTTTGTCTATTGTTGTGACTTAGATGAAGAGAAGATCACATTTATGACCAATTATGCAGAAATCCAGGTAATTCCAAAGGGTTCACATACTTTTTCTTGCCACTGTACTTTATTATTCTCTATCCCGATGACTAGTCACTTTACCCTGCCTTCATGTATATATCTACCTCAAATGTACCTCTGTACATTGATCTGGTACTCCCTGTATATAGCTCCACATTGTACTGGTACTCCCTGTATATAGCTCCACATTGATCTGGTACTGGTACTCCCTGGATATAGCTCCACATTGATCTGGTACTGGTACTCCCTGGATATAGCTCCACATTGATCTGGTACTGGTACTCCCTGGATATAGCTCCACATTGATTTGGTACTGGTACTCCCTGTATATAGCTCCACATTGATTTGGTACTGGTACTCCCTGTATATAGCTCCACATTGATCTGGTACTCCCTGTATATAGCTCCACATTGATCTGGTACTGGTACTCCCTGTATATAGCTCCACATTGATCTGGTACTGGTACTCCCTATACATTGGATTCGGAAATTATTCAGACCCCTTCACTTTTTCCACATTTTGTTACGTCACAGCCTTAGTGTCTCCCGACCCCTCCTGTTTCAGCCTCCAGTATTTATGCTGTGAATAGTTTGTGTAGGGGGGCTAGGGTCAGTCTGTTATATCTTGAGTATTTCTCTTGTCTTATCCGGTGTCCTGTGTGAATTTAAGTATGTTCTCTCTCTAATTCTCTCTTTCTTTCTCTCTCTCGGAGGACCTGAGCCCTAGGACCATGCCTCAGGATTACCTGACCTGATGACTCCTTGCTGTCCCTAGTCCACCTGGTCGTGCTGCTGCTCCAGTTTCAACTGTTTTGCCTGCGGCTATGGAACCCTGACCTGTTCACCGGACGTGCTACCTGTCCCAGATCTGTTTTCAACTCTCTAGAGACAGCAGGAGCGGGAGAGATACTCTGAATGATCAGCTATGAAAAGTCAACTGACATTTATTCCTGAGGTGTTGACTTGTTGCACCCTCTACAACCACTGATTATTATTATTTGACCCTGCTGGTCATCTATGAACATTTGAACATCTTGGCCATGTTCTGTTATAATCTCCACCCGGCACAGCCAGAAGAGGACCCGGTCACCCCTCATAGCCTGGTTCCTCTCTAGGTTTCTTCCTAGGTTCTGGCCTTTCTAGGGAGTTTTTCCTGGCCACCGTGCTTCTACATCTGCATTGTTTGCTGTTTGGGGTTTTAGGCTGGGTTTCTGTACAGCACTTTGTGGCATCAGCTGATGTAAGAAGAGCTTTATAAATACATTTGATTGATTATTATAAAATGAATTTCAAAAAATGTTTCATCAATCTACACACAATAACCCATAATGGCAAAATGAAAACAGGTTTTAAAAAAACAGAAATAGCTTATTTTCATAAGTATTCAGACCCTTTGCTATGAGACTTGAAATTGAGCTCAGGTGCACCCTGTTTCCATTGATTATTCTGGAGACGTTTCTACAAATTGATTGGACATGATTTGGAAAGGCACACACCTGTCTATATAATGTCCCACAATTGACAGTCCATGTCAGAGCAAAAACAAAGCCATGAGGTCGAAGGAATTGACCATAGCTATCTGAGACAGGATTGTGCTGAGGAACAGATCTGGGGAATGGTGGCAAAAAAATTCTGCAGCATTGAAGATCTCCAAGAACACAGTGGCCTCCATCATTCTTTAATGGAAGACGTTTGGAACCACCAAGACTCTTCCTAGAGCTGGCTGCCCAGCCAAACTGAGCAATCGTTGGTCAGGGAGGTGACCATGAACCCAACGGTCACTCTGACAGAGCTCCAAAGTTCCTCTGTGGAGTTGGGAGAACCTTCCAGAAGGACAATTATCTCTGCAGCACTCCACCAATCAGGCCTTTGTGGTAGAGTGGCCAGATGGAAGCCACTCCTTAGAAAAAGGCACATGACAGCCCACTTGGAGTTTGCCAGAAGGCAACTAAATGACTCTTAGACCATGATAATCAAGATTCTCTGGTCTGATGAAACCAAGATTGAACTCTTTGGCCTGAATGCCAAGCATCACGTCTGGAAGAAAACTGGCACCATCCCTACGGTGAAGGATGGTGGTGGCAGCATCATGCTGTGAGGACTGGGAGACGAGTCAGGATCGAGGGAAAGATTAACGGCGCAAAGTACAGAAAGATCCTTAATGAAAACCTGCCGTATATAGCTCCATTCTTGTGTATTTTATTTTACTATCTTTTCTTTTTATTATAATGTTTTATCTCTGCATCGTTGGGAAGAGCTTGTAAGCAAGCATTTCACATGAATTCTACACCCGTTGTATTCGGCACATGTGACAAATAAGATTTGATTTGATTGATTTGATTTGAGAATTGGGTGCGATTTGGGACTCAACTTCAGACCAAAATAATTCTCACAATTAACATTTCTGCCAGAATGGGCTCATAGCGCTCTGAATGAATAGTTCTCTTTGATAATTACACCTAATTAGATCCAACCAAAGCCTGAATGCATGGATGGCAGCTCCCCTGTCCCTGGAGCCAACCTTAGCTGCTTAGTGTTCACACATCTGTGTCATCTCAAATTAACATGATATAAAATACAGTGCATAAAACCAGACCTGGGTTCAAATACCTATTTTAAATACTTTGAAATACTTTAGGTGTGCTTAATTGAGCTGGCCTGTTGCAATGAAACCAATAGAAAAGCCCTAAAAGAGCAAACCCCACCAACCTGTCACTTCAGGTAGGCTAAACCAAATCATCAAGTATTTTAAAGATTTCAAATAGTATTTGAATCACAGGTTAGTAGCACCTTCATTGGGGAGGACCGCCTCGTGGTATTGACTGGAGTGGAATGGTATAAAATAGATCAAACGCGTTTGCAATTCCATTCTCTTCGTTCAAGACATTATTATGAGCCATCCTCCCCTCAGAAGCCTCCTGTGATTGTAACCCAGATCTGCATGAAACTAACTACGGCAACTATGTAATGAGTCACCCTCATCACCGCAATTGAACAATGACTCATGAATACAATATCTCTCTCTACCATATAAATATACTGTACCAGACACACATACTCATTCAAGGGTTTTTCTTTATTTTTACTATTTTCTACATTGTAGAATAATAGTGAAGACATCAAAACTATGAAATAACACACACGGAATCATGTAGTAACCCAAAAAGTGTTAAACAAATAAAAAAACAATTTATTTTAGATTCTTCAAAGTAGCCACCCTTTGCATTGATGACAGCTTTGCACACTCTGGGCATTATCTCATCCAGCATCATGAGGTAGTCACCTGGAATGCATTTCAATTAACAGGTGTGCCTTGTTAAAAGTTAATTTGTGGATTTCTTTTCCTTCTTAATGCGTTTAAGCCAATCAGTTGTGTTGCAACAAAGTAGGTGTGGCATACAGAAGATTTCCCTATTTGGTAAAAGAACAAGTCCCTATTATGGCAAGAACATCTAAAATAAGCAAAGAGAAATGTCAGTTAGTCATTACTTTAAGACATGAAGGTCAGTCAATTTGGAAAATTTCAAGAACTTTAAAACCATCAAGCGCTATGATGAAACCGGCTCTCATGAGGATCGCCACAGGAAAGGAAGACCCAGAGTTACCTCTGCTGCAGAGGATATGTTCATTAGAGTTACCAGCCTCAGATTGCAGCCCAGATAAATGCTTCACAGAGTTCAAGTAACAGACACATCTCAACATCAACTGTTCAGAGGAGACTGCATGAATCAGGCTTTAGTGGTTGAAATTGCTGCAAAGAAACCACTACTAAAGGACACCAATAATAAGACGAGACTTGCTTGGGCCAAGAAACATGAGCAATGGACATTAGACTGGTGGAAATCTGTTGTTTGGTTTGATGAGTCCAAATGTTTGATTTTTGGTTCCAACCGCTGTGTCTTTGTGCGACGCAGAGTAGGTGAACAGATGATCTCCGCATGTGTGGTTCCCACTGTCATGCATGGAGGAGGAGGTGTGATGGTGTAGGTGTGCTTTGCTGGTGAAACTGTCAGTGATTTGTTTAGAATTCAAAGCACACTTAACCAGCATGGCTACCATAGCATTCTGCAGCAATACGCCATCCCATCTGGTTTGCGCTTAGTGGGACTATTTTTTTTATTTTACTAGGCAAGTCAGTTCAGATCAAATTCTTATCTTCAATATGCCATATAGGACGGGTGGGTTAACTGCTTTGTTCAGGGACAGAATGACAGATTTTTACCTTTTCTGCTCAGGGATTCAATCTTGCAACCTTTCGGTTACTAGTCCAATGCTCTAACCACTAGGCTACCTGCCGCCCCAATGACCCAAAACACACCTCCAGGCTGTTCAAGGGCTATTTGACCAAGAAGGAGAGTGATGGATTACTACATCAGATGACCTGGCCTCCACAATCACCTGACCTCAACCCAATTGAGATGGTTTGGGATTAGTTGGACCGCAGAGTGAAGGAAAAGCAGCCAACAAGAGCTCAGCATATATGGGAACTCCTTCAAGTCTGTTGGAAAAGCATTCCTCATACAGCTGGTTGAGAGAATGAAATGAGTGTGCAAAGCTGTCATTAAGGCAAAGAGTGGCTACTTTGAAGAATCTAAAATATATTTTGATTTGTTTAACACTTTTTTGGTTACTACATGATTCCATGTGTTATTTCATAGTTTTGATGTCTTCACTCTTATTCTACAACGTAGAAAATAGTAAAATTAAAGAAAAACCCTTGAATGAGTAGGTGTGTCCAAACTTTTGACTGGTACTGTACTGTACATACATACATACATACATACATACATACATACATACATACATACATACATACATACATACATACATACTGTACATACATACATATATATATATATATATATATATATATACTTACACACTGTACATATACACATACATACATAACATATACAGATAAATAAATACAGATAAAAGAAACAGAAGGCATTGAACCCAGTCTGGCACAAAGAGAAGATTCATGAAGGAGACAAGCCTATACACAATCTATATATACATGTGCAATTTACCACATAGAAGCTAAATATTTGTATAATTCAATTATAGGTAGCCCTTTTTCTTTTATTCCAGGCTTTATCTAAATATTCCACAAACGGATATGCACAGTGGACAAAAAAACATTTCAGTTTCTCCTCAACGTTCAGCCACATAATGCCAGGGTATATCTAGTGTGCTGTCTGGAATAAGAGCGAGCGTATATCGTGGTAGAACGGGCAATAGAGGATAAAATCAGTTTCATTCTCTATTTCTTCAAGGTCATTATAGTGGAATAGTCTTTCCTCTTCCATTTCACCACAATACCGACCTGTTTCAATACGCAGAGGCAATATCCCTGATCTTACCTGTTTCAATACGCAGAGGCAATATCCCTGATCTGACCTGTTTCAATACGCAGAGGCAATATCCCTGATCTTACCTGTTTCAATACGCAGAGGCAATATCCCTGATCTGACCTGTTTCAATACGCAGAGGCAATATCCCTGATCTTACCTGTTTCAATACGCAGAGGCAATATCCCTGATCTTACCTGTTTCAATACGCAGAGGCAATATCCCTGATCTGACCTGTTTCAATACGCAGAGGCAATATCCCTGATCTTACCTGTTTCAATACACAGAGACAATATCCCTGATCTTACCTGTTTCAATACACAGAGGCAATATCCCTGATTTTACCTGTTTCAATACGCAGAGGCAATATCCCTGATCTTACCTGTTTCAATACGCAGAGGCAATATCCCTGATCTTACCTGTTTCAATACGCAGAGACAATATCCCTGATCTTATCTGTGTACATAGAGATCTCTTGAGAATTCCCCCTTATTAAACAACGGTTCTCAATTTGGTTTTATGGTTAATCTCCTCCACCCATTCTTTTTTCATATTGCATCAACAGTTGTTTTTTAATATCTATGTCTCCCTTAATTTGGTTTTCGTACAGATGTTCACAGATGTAACTTTTATTTTTGGATTGGCCTCTATACTATGTTGGGACAGCACTGCAAACTCCTGTCCACATTGAATGTCTTTCTGTCTGTCTTTCTTGAGTGTTCGTTCTGTGACTTCCTCTGACACCTCCACGACCAGAACAGTGTGTAAAAGAGAGGTTGCGGCGCGGTTCATTTTATGGACGGAATTTGTTCAGCAGAATCCCAGGCAGCGTTCTCTTTTAATTGGCTACAATTTAAATGTATGTTTATAGCAGACGGTGTGATAACAGGGAAATGTAACCAGAAGATTGTGTATGTACAAGCATTAGCCCTTCCTTCCTTCCTTCCTTCCTTCCTTCCTTCCTTCCTTCCTTCCTTCCTTCCTTCCTTCCTTCCTTCCTTCCTTCCTTCCTTCCTTCCTTCCTTCCTTCCTTCCTTCCTTCCTTCCTTCACTCCTTTCCATCACTTCTGTCTCTCCCTTCCTCCCTTCCCTCCCTCCATCCCTCCTTCCTTCCCTCCCTCCTTTCCCTTCTCTCCCTCCTTTCCCTTCTCCCCCTTCCCTCTCTCAGTATGTAAATCATGTGTTTATCCCCCCCTGTAATTGTCTGTTCTAATCAAATTTTATCAAATCAAGCAGTGCTTCCATGGCCCCATTTCTGGGTCATTATGGCTCAGAGGACAGCATTGTGTGTGTGTGTGCGTGTGTGTGTGTGTGTGTGTGTGTGTGTGTGTGTGTGTGTGTGTGTGTGTCTGCACTGCTTGTTGGGATAGTAGGTTATGGGTTCATTCTCTCTCATTTGGAACAACAGTTTGTATATTCCTGAGCAGATTGTTTTCATTATTCTGTCCCTGCCTCAGCGCTTTCTTTCTGTAATATACTGCAGACTGGATGCACTTTGTCAACCAACACATCCTATCATGACAAAATCTTCTAGGAATTCGGCATATTGTATTATTATTTTTACTTCATACTTATTTTGCCTGTCAAATATTAGTGTTTATTTCTATCATTACTATATGTTATTCTAGGAATTTGACATTTTGTTATTTTATAGAATGTTTAGTGTGTCTGTCGGTTGTGGATCTGATTATACATTTTCTTCTTGGTATTTCTGTGACAGCGCAAACCCATGTTTCAGCCTTGATGGACACTTTCACCTTATTCACTTCACTCTGATCGCGTATACCCTGTCCTCCTCCTCCACCACATATACCCTGTCCTCCTCCTCCTCCTCCACCACATATACCCTGTCCTCCTCCTCCACCACATATACCCTGTCCTCCTCCTCCTCGTCCTCCTCCACATATACCCTGTAATCCTTCTCCTCCTCCACACGTACCCTGTCCTCTTCCTCCTCCTCCTCCACATATACCCTGTAATCCTCCTCCTCCTCCTCCTCCACATATACCCTGTAATCCTCCTCCTCCTCCACACGTACCCTGTCCTCTTCCTCCTCCTCCTCCACATAAACCCTGTAATCCTCCTCCTCTTCCACATATACCCTGTCCTCCTACACATATACCCTGTTCTCCTCCTCCTCCTCCTCCTCCACATATACCCTGTCCCCCCCTCCTCCACACATACCCTGTCCTCTTCCTCTTCCTCCTCCACATATACCCTGTAATCCTCCTCCTCCTCCACATATACCCTGTCCTCCTCCTCCACAAATACCCTGTCCTCTTTCTCCTCCTCCTCCACATATACCCTGTAATCCTCCCCCTCCTCCACACATACCCTGTCCTCTTTCTCCTCCTCCTCCACATATACCCTGTAATCCTCCTCCTCCTCCACATATACCCTGTCCCCCCCTCCTCCACACATACACTGTCCTCTGTCTCCTCCTCCTCCACATATACCCTGTAATCCTCCTCCACATATACCCTGTCCCCCCCTCCTCCACAAATACCCTGTCCTCTTTCTCCTCCTCCTCCTCCACATATACCCTGTAATCCTCCTCCTCCTCCACATATACCCTGTCCTCCCCTCCTCCACATATACCCTGTCCTCCTCCTCCATG
The DNA here is from genome assembly GCF_016432855.1 of Salvelinus namaycush. NCBI lineage: Eukaryota > Metazoa > Chordata > Actinopteri > Salmoniformes > Salmonidae > Salvelinus > Salvelinus namaycush. Next base: position 82,519,870 of record NC_052310.1, read on the forward strand.
TATACCCTGTTCTCCTCCTCCTCCTCCTCCTCCTCCTCCACATAGACCCTCCCCATCTTTGGCAGATTGGCTGAAAGATCTACTGCTGCTAGATGCTGCTGCTGCAGTAACAAAGAGTAATCTATGGTGAGTAACCTTGCCTCCTTCAGCCCTCCGGAAGGCAACATCTGCTTATGGAGCGACTGATGAATAAACAGCACCAGGAGTGCTGTCATTGTGAAGAGAAAGTTACATGTTTCTAGCTTGCCTCAGTTCCACTCTGGTTAGAGCTCAACAAGTGTATTTGCAGTTAATGTGACATATCAGCCTCAGGATTTAGGCCTGTTTGCCCACTCTGTCCTCTGTGACTGGATCACTGTGTGTCTGTGTGTGTGTCTGTGTGTGTGTGTGTGTGTGTGTATTTCTCTCTCCTTGTACGTTTTAATATATAATTAGGGGCTCACACTGGGGCCCCTCAGGGGTGTGTACTTAGTCCTCTCCTGTTCACACACGACTGCATGGCCAAACACGACTCCAACACCATCATTAAGTTTGCTGTCGACACATCAGTGGTAGGCCTGATCACTGACAATGATGAAACAGCCTATAGGGAGGAAGTCAGAGAACTGGCGGTGTGGTGCCAGGACAACAACCTCTCCCTCAATGTGAGCAAGACAAAGGAGCTGATCGTGGACTACAGGAAAAGGTGGGCCGAACATCAACGGGGCTGTAGTGGAGCGGGTTGAGAGTTTCAAGTTCCATGGTGTCCACATCACCAACAATCTATCATGGTCCAAACACACCAAGACAGTTGTGAAGAGGGCACGATAAAACCTTTTCCCCCTCAGAAGACTGAAAAGATTTGGCATGGTTTCCCAGATCCTCAAAAAGTTCTACAGCTGCACCATCGAGAGCATCCTGACCGGTTGCATCACCGCCTGGTATGGCAACTGCTCGGCAACTGACTGTAAGGCACTACAGAGGGTTGTGCTTATGGCCCAGTACATCCCTGGGGCCAAGCTTCCTGCAATCCAGGACCAAAATAATAGACAGTGTCAGAGGAAAGCCCATAAAATTGTCAGAGGCTTCATAGACTGTTTTCTCTGCTACCGCACGGCAAGCGGTACCGTAGCGCCAAGTCTAGACCAAAAGGTTCCTTAACAGCTTCTACCCCCAAGCCATAAGACTGTTGAACAACTAATCAAATGGCCAACGGACTATTACATTGAACCCCCCTCCATTTTTTTTGTACACTTCTGCTACTCGCTGTTTATTATCTATGCATAGTCACTTCACCCCTACCTACTGTACATGTACAAATTACCTCTAACCTGTGCCCCCCGCACACTGACTCGGTACCAGTACCCCCTGTATATAGCCTCGTAATTGTTATGTTATTGTTATGTTCTTACTTTTTATTCTTTTTTACTTTAGTTTATTTGGTAAATATTTTCTTAACTCTTCTTGAACTGCACTGTTGGTTAAGGGCTTGTAAGTAAGCATTTCACGGTAAGGTCCACACTTGTTGTATTCGGCACATGTGACAAATAAAGTTTGACTTGATTTATGTTAATGTCAATGTGAGGTATAACAGAATGATCAGATGCAAGGTAACATTTGCCATCTTCAATTACCCCCCCCCCCCCTCTTCTCCTCCAATTTCAATTTAGTTACCTGGCCCTCCATCTCACTGACAATAAATCATTTTCTGCTAATGAATTTCAAGAATGGAAACAATCATTCACGGCATAGGATATGGAGGAAGTGAATATAGTCATTCACTGAAAGAGGCTGTAACCAACCAACCATAGGAGGAGATACTGTTGGTCATGTAGTGTATGTGGATAGCTGCTCTTCAAACATATTATGTCCAAATCATGAGCATTAATATGGCCAATCAAGTTCTTTCACACCAATCTTGACAAAGCGTTTCTGTATGGACCTTGCTTTGTGCACGGGGGCATTGTCATGCTGAAACAGGAAAGGGCCTTCCCCAAACTGTTGCCGCAAAGTTGGAAGCACAGAATCATCTAGAATGTCATTGTATGCTGTAGCGTTAAGATTTTTCTTCACTGGAACTAAAGGGCATAGCACGGACAATGAAAAACAGCCCCAGACCATTATTCCTCCTCATCCAAACTTAACACTATGCAATGGGGCAGGTAGCGTTCTACTGTCATCCGCCAAACCCAGATTTGTCAGTCGGACTGCGAGATTGTGAAGCGTGATTCATCAATCCAGAGAATCCTTTTCCACTGCTACAAAGTCCAATGGCGGCGAGTTTTACATCACTCCAGCCGACGCTTGGCATTGTGCATGGTGGTCTTAGGCTTGTGTGCGGCTGCTCGGCCATGGAAACTAATTTCATGAAGCTCCCAATTAAGCTCCCAATTAGCTCCCAAGCAGTAGTGAGGGTTTCAACCGAGGACAGATGATTTTTACGCGCTTCAGCACTCGGCGGTCCCATTTTGTTAGTTTGTGTGGCCTACCACTTCGCGGCGGAGCCATTGTTGCACCTAGATGTTTCCACTTCACGATAATAGCACCTACAGTTGACTGGGGCAGCTCTAGCAGGGCAGAAATTTGACGAACTGACTTGTTGGAAAGGTGGCATCCTATGACGGTGCCAAGTTGAAAGTAATTGAGCTCTTCAGTAAGGCCATTTTATTTTTAGTTATTTTTTATTTAACCTTTATTTAACTACGCAAGTCAGTTAAGGATAAATTCTTATTTACAATGACGGCCTACCAAAAGACAAAAGGCCTCCTGCGTGGACGAGGATTCAAAAAAATAAATAAATACAATATAAATATAGGACAAAACACACATCACAACAAGAGAGACAACACAACACTACATAAAGAGAGACCTAAGACAACAATATAGCAAGGCAGCAACACAACATGGTAGCTTCACAAAACATGGTACAAACATTACTGGGCACAGACAACAGCACAAAGGGCAAGAAGGTAGAGAAAACAATACATCACACAAAGCAGCCACAGCTGTCAGTAAGAGTGTCCACGATTGAGTCTTTGAATGAAGAGATTAAGATTAAACTGTCCAGCCATTCCACTGCCAATGTTTGTCTATGGAGATTGCATGGCGGTGTGCTCGATTTTACACACCGGTCTGCAACGGGTATGGCTGAAATAGCCAAATCTACTCATTTGAAAGGGTGTCCACATACTTTTGTATATACAGTTGAAGTCGGAAGTTTACATACACTTAGGTTGGACACATTAAAACCTGTTTTTCAACCACTCCACAAATGTCTTGTTAACAAACTATAGTTTTGGCAAGTCGGTTACGACATCTACTTTGTGCATGACACAAGTCATTTTTCCAACAATTGTTTGCAGACCGATTATTTCACTTATAATTCCAGTGGGTCAGAAGTTTACATACAGCAAGTTGACTGTGCCTTTAAACAGCTTGGAAAATTCCAGAAAATTATGTCATGGCTTTAGACGCTTCTGATAGGCTAATTGACATCATTTGAGTCAATTGGAGGTGTACCTGTGGATGTATTTCAAGGCCTACCTTCAAACTCAGTGCCTCTTTGCTTGACGTCATGGGAGAATCAAAAGAAATCAGCCAAGACTTCAGAACAAAAATGGTAGACCTCCACAAGTTGGTTCATCTTTTGGAGCAATTTCCAAACGTCTGAAGGTACCACGTTCATCTGTACAAACAATAGTACACAAGTATAAACACCATGGGACCACGCAGCCGTCATACCGCTCAGGAAGGAGACGCGCTCTGTCTCCTAGAGATGAACATGCTTTGTTGCAAAAAGTGCAAATCAATCCCAGAACAACAGCAAAGGACCTTGTGAAGATGCTGGAGGAAACAGGTGCAAAGGTATCTATATCCACAGTAAAACGAGTCCGATATCGACATAACCTGAAAGGCCGCTCAGCAAGGAAGAAGCCACTGCTCCAAAACCATCATAAAAAAGCCAGACTACGGTTTGCAACTGCACATGGAGACGAAGATCGTACTTTTGGAGAAATGTCCTCTGTGATGAAACAAAAATAGAACTGTTTGGCCATAATGACCATCGTTATGTTTGGAGGAAAAAGGGGAAGCTTGCAAGCTGAAGAACCCCATCCCAACTGTGAAGCACGGGGTTGGCAGCATCATGTGGTGGGGGTGCTTTGCTGCAGGAGGGACTGGTGCACTTCACAAAATAGATGGTGTCATGAGGGAGGAAAATTATGTGGATATATTGAAGCAAAATCTCAAGACATCAGTCAGGAAGTTAAAGCTTGGTCACAAATGGGTCTTCCAAATGAACAATGACCCCAAGCATACTTCCAAAGTTGTGGCAAAATGGCTTAAGGACAACAAAGTCAAGGTATTGGAGTGGCCATCACAAAGCCCTGACCTCAATTCTATAGAACATTTGTGGGCAGAACTGAAAAAGTGTGTGCGAGCAAGGAGGCCTACAGACCTGACTCAGTTACACCAGCTCTGTCAGGAGGAATGGGCCAAAATTCACCCAACTTATTGTGGGAAGCTTGTGGAAGGCTACTCGAAACGTTTGACCCAAGTTAAACAATTTAAAGGCAATGCTACCAAATACGAATTGAGTGTATGTAAACTTCTGACCCACTGGGAATGTGATGACAGAAATAAAAGCTGAAATAAATCATTCTCTCTACCATTATTCTGACATTTTACATTCTTAAAATAAGGTGGTGATCCTAAGACAGGGAATTTTTACTAGGACTAAATGTCAGGAATTGTGAAAAACTGAGTTTAAATGTATTTGGCTAAGGTGTATGTAGACTTCTGACTTCTACTGTATAGTGGATGTTTAACTTTTTCTGTGGTGAACTATTCAGTGATGTACCCATTCTGTATATATTACCCAAATTGCACCCTATTCCCTATATAGTGCACTACTTTTGACCAGAGCCCCATGGGACTCTAACGGCATTGGGTGGTATTTGGGACACCAGACGTTACTGCAATGATTGATGGTGAACTAGGGGAGGCATGGGAGGCAATAAAAAGGAATCAAGGAGACAAACCTAATGTTGTTTTTCTAACTTGATCACTATGAATCTGAATAATTCCAGAGTGCTCTTCTCGACCATTGATGGCCTGATAAATCCTACCCCTGCACACCTATATGACTTTTCCTCCACTTAAATGTGATGAGTTTGCGGCATATTTCAGAGATAAGATAACCAACATTAGGCTGGGTATCAGTCACACAAGACCCGATGAGAAATGTTATGTCATGTGCCCGAGTCTACCACGCAAAGGCACTAGGGATTTATTTTCCCAGGTTGACACAGAAAGTGATATCACAACTTAAGCCTTCTACCTGCAGGTAGAAGGCTTCTACTTAAGCCTTCTACCTGCCTCCTCGATCCTATTCCCACCACCTTCTTCAAAACTGTTTTTAATTGCATATTTGAAGAAATGCAAGCTATTCTTAATTACTCCCTGTTCACAAGCACTTTCCCCACAGCACTAAAAACTGCTATGGTGAAACCCCTTCTGAAGGAAAGTAATCTAGATTCTTCAGCTCTTTGCAATTTTTTGACTGTAATAGTGATTTAAATACCTGAATGGCTCACATCTTCCTTCAGCTAAATCAAGACAAGACCGAGGTACTTATTGTTGGAGCCAAAGCACAGAGAGAGTATCTAGCCACACATTTGAATTCACAGGCAATAAAGATATAACACGAAGGTAAAAACCCTAGGTGTTATTTTAGATTCTGTACTAAATTTCGAATCACATATTAGGAATGTGACAAATAGCTTTTTCATCCTGGGGAACATTGCCAAGGTGCGGATGTTTCTCTCTCAGGCTGATACAGAGAGACTCATCCATGCTTTCATTACAAGCAGGTTTGACTACTGTACTGCTCTCCTGTCTGGTCTAGCAAAGAAATCCATTGGTCAACTGCAAAACATACAGAATGCTGCAGCACGGGTACTGACCAAGACCAAATGGAGAGTACATTACACCGGTTTGAAGGTCTCTGCACTGGCTGCCTGTGAGTTTTAGAATGAACTTTAAAACCTCTTAAGGATCCGTCCCTTTTTTTCAATTTTCACATAACCAAATCTGACTGCCTGTAGCTCAGGCCCTGAAGCAAGGATATCCATATTCTGGATACCATTTGAAAGGAATCACTTTGAATTTTGTGGAAATGTGAAAGGAACGTAGGAGAATATAACACAATAGATCTGGTAAAAGATAATACAAAGAAAAAAACAACCTTTTTTTGTACCATCGTCTTTGAAATGCAAAAGTAGGGCCATAATGTATTATTCCAGCCCAGGTGCAATTCAGATTTTGGCCACTAGATGGCAGCAGTGTATGTGCCAAGTTTAAGACTGATCCAATGAACCATTGCATTTCTGTTCAAAATGTTGTTTCAAGACTGCCCAAATGTGCCTAATTGGTTTATTAATAACTTTTCAAGTTCAAAATTATGCACTCTCCTCAAACAATGGCATGGCATTCTTTCACTGTAATAGCTACTGTAAACTTGACAGTGCAGTTAGATTAACAAGAATTTAAACGTTCTGCCAATATCAGATATGTCTATGTCCTGGGAAATGTTCTTGTTACTTACAGCCTCATGCTAATCACATTAGCCTACGTTAGCTCAACCGTCCCGTGGGTGGGACACTGATCTGTAGAGATTCTTCTATTGGTTTTTAAATCAATCCACGATTGTGTACCCCAATACATGTCAGACATGCTTTTAAGTTATGTACCCAGTAGGCCCCTCAGGTCCTCTGGCACTGGCCTTTTAACTATCCCAAAGCCTAGGACCAAGAGGCATGGAGAGGCAGCCTTTAGTTATTATGACCCAACCTCTTGAATAGCCTGCCAGAGAACCTGATGGGGGCCGAAACTGTGGACATATTTAAAAGAGATCTTAAAACACATATTTTTAGCATTGCTTTTCCTCTGGGTGCTTTTTAGTTGTTCAGTTTGTCAATATTTCAGATTTTATTTTCATTGTTTTTTCCCGTAAAGCACATTGCATTGCATTCCATGTCTGAAATGTGCTGTATAAATAAAGCTTGATTTGATTTGATCACTTGGCAGCCAGGGGTTGATGCACGCACACACATCCACCTCTCCTTCTTCTCTGTTTCCTGTGTGATCGCTGACCGTGGGACCGTGGCGTTTCCAGTCTGGAGTCATCCTAATGATATGCAAATTAGCTGTCTCTGAGAAACATTGCAGAGCGAGAGAGAGAATGTGTGTGTGAGAGAGAGCGATAGAGAGAGAGGTCATGAGCAGATGAGCTCCTGAATTTTTCAACATGTTTTTACAGAAGATTTAGCTGGATAAACTTAGATTTTTATGACATACACAGGATACTACCCTCCAAACCTACAATCTGATTTTGGACAAAATTACCCGCAAGGATTCCTACGATCAAAGATTCTTATTCCCAAGGACTATACAGCAAATGCGCTGGTAAACCAACGACCATCAAAAGAAGGACAACAGAAACCTGAAAATACCATCCAACCTGGAACTGAGTGAGTAATGTTAAGTCTGAAGCTACTTTTAAAGCCAAAAATAAAAATAAATGACAATCTATTTTACGTGATATGGACTGAATGCTAAGTTAAGGCTACCGAGCGTGATAGGACAGAACAGCTCCAGCTACAACTGAGAAGTGAGAGGTGTCAAAGCCCTTGTGCCCAAAAATGGCAGGAGAGTTTCACAGCCTCCCCCACCCAAATGCAGAGGCCTTTGAAGCCCCCTCCCTCTGTGCAGAGGTTATTACAATACAGTAACCCTTTGTTGTAAAAAAAATAAGAAGGCACGGAAAGAGTACAGAAATAATCTCCTCATGGACAATCCAGAGACACTTTTTGCTGACTGCTACAAAAATGGGAACGTAAGCAACTTAATCTTCCACACATACCATCCCCTGGCATGGCGCAGTGCTATAATAACACACTACCCCTCTGTCAAGAGGGGGGGGGGGGGGGGGGTGTTAGCAATGGGTGGAAACTCAGGATACTAGACAACAAGTGATTGAAAAGCTTCTTCTCCTTTCCCCAACGCACAAGTGGTTATCTCCACTTGTGGCAGTGCCCACCACTCCACCCTGGACTTGAGCAGTCTTTACGACCAGGTCCATCTATACAAGGCTGCAGTGCTGACCTTCGACAGGACCCTAAAGGACATCGCCCTCAACCGCAGCCCAACAACACACACAGCAGCAACAGATCAACAGACACCCCGCCCAGACCAGTGAGACACTCTTCCCCCCCAGACCTACACATAAAGGACCCACGCCGAGAGGACCTACATCCAGACCACAGCACCACCAGCCACATCCACACCCTCACCCCAACCAATCAATACCCCCCCAAACCAACCATGCCCACCTCCCATATAGGCCCCCTCAGATCAGACATATGCACCTCCTGCCCACCCCATGCCCCCCACTCCCACAAAGAGGGCCTCAACATGAAAGTCACATATTTTCACCCAGGCTGTGAGCAGGCAAACAGGCCCAACCCCCACTCTTACACTAGTGCAAACCAATGGCATGTACCATTGGTCAGCGGGCTCTGTTCACACTTACTGGTCTGAGGCAAAACCACACAACAAACAACATTGGCCACTTTATGGAACACAAAGCCTTCACTATCTCATCCTGGAATATCCAAGGCCAGAGGTCATCAGCCTTTGGCCTAAAGAGCAGGAACCTGGACTTCACCAAAGAAGTCAGAAATACAGACAGGGAAGGGACCCGGGAGGTATGCTAATTTGGTATAGAGCAGACCTAACTAACTCTATTAAATTAATCAAAACAGGAACAATTACATTTGGCTAGAAATTTAAAAGGAAATGATCTCAACAGAGAAACATTTCCTCCTGTGCGCTACCTATATCCCCTCACTAGAATCCCCATACTTTAATGAAGACAGCTTCTCCACCCTGGAAATCAATCCTTTCCAGGCCAGGTGACATGTACTAGTCTGTAGCAACCTAAATGCTAGAACTGGACAAGAACCTGACACCCTCAGCACACAGGGGGACAAACACCTGCCTGGAGGTGACAGCATTCCCTCCCCCATATGCCCCCCTAGACACAACTACGACAACGTAACCAACAAAAACGGGTCACAACTCCTGCAGCTCTGTCACACGCTGGGTATGTACATAGTCAATGGTAGGCTTCAAGTGGACTCCTACGGTAGGTACACCTATAGCTCATCTCTTGCCAGTAGTACTGTAGACTACTTTATCACTGACCTCAACCCAGGTTCTCCCAGAGCTTTCACAGTCAGTCCACTGAGATCCCTATCAGATCACACAAAATCACAGTCTACTTGAACAGATCATGAGGCATCAAAGCCAAAGGAATTGAAAAATATTAAGAAATGCTATAGATGGAAGGAAAGTAGTGTAGAAACCTACCAAAAAACAATTAGGCAACAACAAATTCAATCCCTTTTAGACAACTTCCTGGACAAAATGTTTCACTGTAATAGTGAAGGTGTAGACTTGGCAGTAGAACACCCAAACATTATATTTGACCTCAGCTTCCCTATCAAATCTAAAAATGACAAGCAGACAACCTTAATCAAGAAGATTAATGAATGACAAATGGTTTGATGAAGAATGCAAAAACCGAAGAAAGAAATTGAGAAAACTATCCAACCAAAACCAGAGTCCCAGAAAACCTGAGCCTACGCCTTCACTATGGTGAATCCCTAAAACAATACAGAAATACACTTTGGAAAAAGAAGGAACAGCACATCAGAAATCAGATCAATGTAATTGAATAACCCATAGAATCTAACCACTTCTGGGAAAATTGGAAAACTCTAAACAAACAACAACACAAAGACTTATCTATCCAAAATGGAGATATATGGATTAACCACGTCTCCAATCTTTTTGGCCTTATAACAAAGAACAAACAAATATACATGATAAAATACAAATCTTAGAATCAACTTTTAACGACTACCAGAACCCACTGGATTCTCTAATTACATTGAATGAACTACAGGACAAAATGCATACCCTCCAACCCAAAAAGGCCTGTGGTGTTGATGGTATCCTACATGAAATGATAAAATATACAGACCACAAATTCCAATTGGCTGTATATAAACTCTTTAACATCATCCTCAGCTCTGGCATCTTCCCCAATATTTGGAATCTAGGACTGATCACCCCAATCCACAAAAGTGGAGACAAATTTGACTCCAAATGTAAGGACCGACGCTAGAGACGAGAAGCAAATATAGGGAGTGAAAATGTAATGGAAAACGAACATCAAACTAAACAAGAACAGCGAACAAAGCTACATGACAACAATATTGCTGACACAGGGATCTAACTGAGGAACAGACATATATAGGAGGGGTAATCAATAAAGGTGAAGGATTCCAGTGAGTCCAATGAGTGCAGATGCGCGTAATGATGGTGACAGGTGTGAATAATGAAGGGCAGCCTGGCGCCCTTGATCACCAGTGAGCGGAAGCAGGAGCAGGCGTGACACCAATAACTATCATGAGATATGTGTCAACAGCAACCTTGGGGAAATCCTCTGCATTATCATTAACAGCAGACTCGTACATTTCCTCAGTGAAAACAATGTACTGAGAAAATGTCAAATTGGCTTTTTACCAAATTACTGTACAACAAACCACGTATTCACCCTGCACACCCTAATTTACAAAGAAACTAACAAAAACAAAGGCAAAGTCTTCTCATGCTTTGTTGATTTACAAAAAGCTTTTGACTCGATTTGGCATGAGGGTCTGCTTTGCAAATTGATGGAAAGTGGTGTTGGGGGAAAAACGTACATTATAAAATCCATGTACACAAACAACAAGTGTGAGGTTAAAATTGGCAAAAAACACACCCACACATTTCTTTCCCCAGGGCCGTGTGGTGAGACAGGGATGCAGCTTAAGCCCCTTCCTCTTCAACATATATATCAACGAATTGTCGAGGGCACTACAACGGCCTCACTCTACTGGAATCTGAAGTCAAATGTCTACTGTTTGCTAATGATCTGGTGCTTTTGTCCCCAACCAAGGAGGGTCTACAGCAGCACCTAGATCTTCTGCACAGATTCTGTCAGACCTGGGCCCTTTCAGTAAAATCTCAGTAAGACAAAATAATGTTTTTCCAAAAAAGGTCCAGTTGCCAGGACCAGACAGATGAGCCTGGAGAAGAGTCCACTAAGCAAGCTGGTCTTGGGGCTCCATTCACAAACACAAACAGACCCAACAGAGCCCCAGGACAGCAACACAATTATACCCAACCAAATCATGAGAAAACAAATAGATAATTACTTGAATAGATAATTACTTGACACATTAGAAAGAATTTACAAAAAAACTGAGCAAACAAGAATGCTATTTGGCCCTAAACAGAGAGTACACAAATATCTGACCACTGTGACTGATGGTCAGTCTTTGCATCCATAGCTCTGTCTAGCTATGAATTTGAGAGTGGTTTGATGTCTTCAGCCCCATCCCTCAGCTGTTAACCAAAACAGAGGTGGGGTAGAGACTTTATTATTGTTTCAACTGCTGATTGGCTCTTGCTCAAGGGGACATCCCTCCCTTCCACTAATTGGATAAAAGTGTCCAGGTCAGGATACAGTTGAAATGCAGAGGCTTGAATTGATACAGTTGAAAGGCAGAGGCTTGTATTGATACCGTTGAAAGGCAGAGGCTTGTATTGATACAGTTGAAAGGCAGAGGCTTGTATTGATACCGTTGAAAGGCAGAGGCTTGTATTGATACAGTTGAAAGGCAGAGGCTTGTATTGATACCGTTGAAAGGCAGAGGCTTGTATTGATACAGTTGAAAGGCAGAGGCTTGTATTGATACCATTGAAAGGCAGAGGCTTGTATTGATACAGTTGAAAGGCAGAGGCTTGTATTGATACAGTTGAAAGGCAGAGGCTTGTATTGATACAGTTGAAAGGCAGAGGCTTGTATTGATACAGTTGAAAGGCAGAGGCTTGTATTAATACCGTTGAAAGGCAGAGGCTTGTATTGATACCGTTGAAAGGCAGAGGCTTGTATTGATACAGTTGAAAGGCAGAGGCTTGTATTGATACCGTTGAAAGGCAGAGGCTTGTATTGATACAGTTGAAAGGCAGAGGCTTGTATTGATACAGTTGCCTTATCAGTATGGTAGAGGTGTCACTACAGTATCTCATTCCCCTTATTGCATCTGTGGTGAATGTTACTGTGTTGCAAACAGTTTGGCCTACTCCACTGTTCCTGTCTACAAGGACTCCAACTAGTGGTCCTTTGCTTCGTAAGCATGCGTGACCACCCTGCTTGACAATGTACTAACCAGTTGCACCACCAAAAAGACAGCGCCATTGGCAACATTTCAAGCTGTTTAGTGAGCCTACTGTTCTGATTGTGGAGGATGAATCAGAATTAGTTGGGTAACATAGATAAGATGTTTTATTTGCATAATATGCTTATGTGAGATACTTGTCATTAGAATGTTTCCCTTTGGACTATAGGGTTGGCAGTTGCACTTATCCCTTCTCAGCTAGGGCTCAGTCACTTGGGGCCCAGAGAGGGGAGAGGTCAGGCTTGTCTTCATATGTGAATGTATCTGTTAAACCATCTGGTGCTATGCAGAATATCAGAATGGGAGGAGGTCAGAATGGAACATTGTCTTCATATGTGAATGTATCTGTTAAACCATGTGAAGGGATGGCGTGATTAAGGGGGAACCAATTATCTCTTGGCTCCACAATGTCTGTACGCCAATCACTCCCTCCTTTTCCCATTGGGGGGAGGAGTATGGCAGTGTCTGGAACCATTGTATGTCCCCTCTGATGTTGCACTTATATTGAGATAGTATATGACCTAGATGCTCACTCCCCTCAGTGAGCTTGTCCAGGAGTGGGGTGTACTTGAGATGGGCATATCTAGAAGTGACAATTGATATATGCCATTGGATGAGTTGGTGTTTTTGTACTATGAAGTACCAGGAACGAGATTAGAACCTCGTCTTAGAGACCAAACTGAACGATAATTTATAGCTAATGCTATCTGGCTATGGGATACTCCTTTCTCAAGTAAAAGGCCCTTTGTGAAGTTTTCCTAAGATCTGTGGTTGGTCATGTAAGTTGAGAGGGGTGTATCTTGGCTATAAAAGATCTTGGTATTCTTTTGTAGGGACTCTCAGAATTCATTATAGACACCGAATTGATCTGAGAGTCAAAGGGCTATGGTGAAACTCATATAATTAAAGATGAAGTTTTAAGTATAACTCTGACTGGTGTGTGCTTTGTAACTCTCCTCATTTGGTAATACAGGAAATTGCCACGACATGATCTAACTCTGTTACACATGGTCACCATCTTTAATACCCTGTCTCTTCAACATCTGGGACATTTAGGTGGTGTATCCCATAGAGTTAATTTAAATATATTGACCTCTGTGGTTTATTCCCAGCTACATGGGAAATGTAATCTTCATGCAACATGTAATCTATATGCAACATGTTAGAACCTGCAGCAGTCCAATTTAGGAGGATATACACTACCGTTCAAAGGTTTGGGGTCACTTGTTTTTTTAAAGAAAAGCACATTTTTTGTCCATTAAAATAACATCAAATTGATCAGAAATACAGTGTAGACATTGCTAATGTTGTAAATGACTATTGTAGCTGGAAACGGCTGATCTTTAATGGAATATTTACATAGGCGTACAGATGCCCATTATCAGCAACCATCACTCCGGTGTTCCAATGGCACGCCGTGTTAGCTAATCCAAGTTTATCATTTTAAAAGGCTAACTGATCATTAGAAAACCCTTTTGCAATTATGTTAGCATAGCTGAAAACTGTTGTCCTCATTAAAGAAGCAATAAAACTGTTGTTCTTTAGACTAGTTGAGTATCTGGAGCATCAGAATTTGTGGATTTGATTACAGACTCAAAATTGCCAGAAACAAGGCTCTTTCTTCTGAAACTCATGTCTATTCTTGTTCTGAGAAATTAAGGCTATTCCATGTGAGAAATTGCCAAGAAACTGAAGATCTCGTACAACGCTGAGTACAGTACAACTCCCTTCACAGAACAGAGCAAACTGGCTCTAACCAGAATAGAAAGAGGAGTGGGAGGCCCCACTGAATAGGAATATTTATATTTTTGCAGTGACATAAAAGAGAATGTATTCCAACTTCAGTGACAGGGATGTCAAACCATGCTCCTGAACTGGGCTGATACCCTTGTGTTATAGAAAGAAAATGGAACCAAATGCACTACAGCCCAGAACAAAACGAAATCAGTTGCTCGACCCAGGGACATTGCTTACGCCAGGATACTTCACCTGGTGACTACCCAGGGACATTCCTTACGCCAGGATGCTTCACCTGGTGACTATCCAGGGACATTCTTTACGCCAGGATGCTTCACCTGGTGACTACCCAAAGACATTCCTTATGCCAGGATGCTTCACGTGGTGACTATCCAGGAACATTCCTTACGCCAGGATGCTTCACCTGGTGACTATCCAGGGACATTCCTTACGCCAGGATGCTTCACCTGGTGACTACCCAGGAACATTCCTTACGCCAGGATACTTCACCTGGTGACTATCCAGGAACATTAAGAAACAGGAGCACTCTGTTTCTGCATAAGCCTGATAATTTAAACTGAACAAAAATGTAACATGCAACAATTTAAAAGATTTTACTAAGTTACAGTCCACATAAGGAAGCCAGTCAATTGAAATACATTCATTAGGCCCTAATCTATGGATTTCACATGACTGGGAATACAGATATGCATCATTTGGTCACAGATATCTTTTTAAAAAACTAGGTAGGAGCGTGGAATAGAAAATCTCTTCCTCATAGAGTTGATCAGGCTGGTGATTGTGGCCTGTGGAATGTTGTCCCACTCCTCTTCAATGGATGTGCCAAGTTGCTGGATATTGGCATGAACTTGAATAAGTTGTTGTACATGTCGATCCAGAGCATCCCAAACATGCTCAATGGGTGACAGGTCTGGTGGTGAGTATGCAGGCCATGGAAGAACTGGAACATTTTCAGCTAACAGGAATTGTGTACAGATCCTTGCGACATGGGGCTGTGCATTATCATGCTGAAACATGAGGTGATGGCGGCGGATGCATGGCATGACAACGGGCCTCAGGATCTCGTCATGGTATCTCTGTGCATTCAAATTTACATCAATAAAATGCAATTGTGTTTGTTGTCCATAGCGTATGCCTGCCCATACCATAACCCAACCGCCACCATGGGGCACTCTGTTTATAACGTTGACATTAGCGAACCGCTCGCCCAACTGCCCGGTACAGTTGAAACTGGAATTCATCTGTGAAGAGCACACTTCTTCAGCGTGTAATTGACCATTGAAGGTGAGAATTTGCACCCTGAAGTCGGTTAAGACGCCAAACTGCAGTCAAGGTCAAGACCCTGGTGAGGACGACGAGCACGCAGATGACCTTCCCTGAGACGGTTTCTGACAGTTTGTGGAGAAATTCTTTGGTGTTTAAATGCACAGTTTCATCAGCTGTCCGGGTGGCTAGTCTCAGACGATCCCCCAGGTGAAGAAGCCGAATGTGGAGGTCCTGGGCTGGCATGGTTACACGTGGTCTGCGGTTATGAGGCCGGTTGGACGTACTGGCAAATTTTCTGAAATAACGTTAGAAGCGGCTTAGGTAGAGAAATTAACATTAAATTCTCTGGCACAAGCTCTGGTGGACATTCCTGCAGTCAGCATGCCAATTGCATGCTCCCTCAAAACTTGAGACATCTGTGGCATTATGTTGTGTGACAAAACTGTACATTTTAATGTGGCCTTTTAAGGTCTCCAGCACAAGGTGCACCTTGGTAATTCTCCTGCTGTTTAATCATCTTATTGATATGCCAGACCTGTCAGGTGGATGTATTATCTTGGCAAAGGAGAAATGCTCACTAACAGGTATGTAAACGAATTTGTGCACAACATTTGAGAGAAATTAGCTTTTTGTGCTTATGGAAAAAGTCTGGGATCTTTTATTTCAGCTCATGAAACATGGGACCAACACTTTACATGTTGCGTTTATTTTTTAGTTCAGTAAATTAAAAACCTCTAGAGGGGATGCACCAATGCATCACATGGTGATGTAATTTTGAATATTCAATATCTCCCCATGTGTTTATGCTATAGATTTAACATTTATTGTAGTGCCTGCATCTCAGTCCCCTCTTTCCGTCAATATAAAGTTCATGCATATTCCATAACATGGGGCTTGTGAAAGCAGGTTTTTTCTACACATGAGAGGATCCAGACAACCATGTGAGTTACCCACCATCGACAGATGAGATACTCGGGAACACGACAGCGTCGGTTGTTTGGCTCTACGAAATCCACAAGCTTTACAGTAGTCATCTGAACTCTCTGTTGCGGACTTCCTCATTTCGAAGAGGTCTTCTCACAAAACCGACTCTCCAGACAGAACCGTTGGAGCTACAAACCAATATCTGAAGAGGAGACTCTCAGGAATGTGAATGTGTTGGTTGTTCTGCTCTTTGACGCACAAAAGCTTCAGGGGATTCTCTGAAGGTAGGTAGTACCAGGCTGGAAAAATGACAAAAATTGCATAGGGGAAAAATTGTGCCAAACATGAGTCAAAAAAATGTTTTCTTATTTATTTATTTATTTAATTAAAAAATGTTCAATAGCAATGGCGTATAGAAAAATGACTATAGGATACATTTTATTACCATCTTAAAACAATTCCATAATGTTAGCTTAGTAGATGTTGCGATTCAAGGGCTTAGACTTAAAGGGTTAATTGGACAAACAAACCGGCTTACGTTTCAGTGTGGTTTGCCTTCATCATATTACCCCTGAGTTATAGTAAGGGTTTGGTATCACAACACGTTCCAGTTCAATAGAAATGGAGTCTAAATGGAGTCTAAATTTACATAGAGTCTAAACTTATATAGAGCAAACTCTTATAGACTCTAAACGTGTATAGAGTACAAACTTATATATAGAGTAAACCTGTATAGAGTCTAAACCTATATAGAGTAAACCTGTATAGAGCCTAAACATATATAGAGTAAACCTGTATAGAGCCTAAACATATATAGAGTAAACCTGTATAGAGCCTAAAGTTATAGAGAGTAAACCTGTATAGAGCCTAAACATATATAGAGTAAACCTGTATAGAGCCTAAACATATATAGAGTAAACCTGTATAGAGCCTAAAGTTATAGAGAGTTAACTAATATAGAGTCTAAGCTTGCATACTTGTATATACAATGTACACGTGGAGTGGTAGCCCAAAAACATCTACATTGGACAGTGTTATGGAAACCCCAATGTCAGCCCTTGTATTCAATCGCCATGCAGGTCATCTGGGTTGTGCCCACCAAACCAGTTGGCTCTGACTGTAGATGAGGTCCCCTCAAGTATAGGTTTGGCATCCATGATGGACTCATTGGGTAAAAGAGGGACCTTGGTCTATGAACCGGTCTTACAAGCAACTACACTTCTAGGCCACCTCTCCTTCCCCTCCTTAGTGTCTACCCCCTACAGAGCACTCTCCCGGCCTCTTTCTCTCTCTCTCCCTCTCTCTCTTTTTCTCTCTCCCTCTCATGCGTCTTTCTCTCTCTGTCTCCCCTAACTCGCCTCTACTCTCACACTTTCCCTCTTTTCCTTAGTCCCTCCTTCTCCAAGTGTAGTGCCTTGGTGCAATGCTGTGTTGCAATATGTGCTGGACTAAGCAATAATGAGAAGAAGCTTCCTCTCCAAGTGTAGTGCCTTGGTGCAATGCTGTGTTGCTACGTGTGCTGCACTAAGCAATAATGAGAAGGAGCTTCCTCCCTCTCTCTCCTCATCAAGCCCCTCGTCCTCTCAATTAGTCAGACATAGTTTCTTTCCTCACTGCTTGAGGATGAAGATCAACCTGAAGTCCTCCCCTCCATTATTTCATCCCTCCCTCCCTCCTCAAAAGTAGTGCACTATATAGGAAATAGGGTGCCATTTGAGATTAGAGACATACCCCTGGGCACAGACGTCTATTCCCACGTTGGTTCAACGTAATTTAATTGAATCAACGTTGATTCAACCAGTGTGTGCACTGTGGGATTGTATTGTTTTGCTGTCTGTACTCTGTTCGACACAGCTGTAATCTGTTCAGCATGAGGAGTTGATTCTGCCAGCTAAATGAATAGGATGTAAACAACAGAGCTCATGTTGCTAAACTGTCAAACTAAACAACAGCAGATGAGATTAGATAGATTACATAATGCATTTACAGGAAATCAGATCAGGGTAGTTTTTGTCCAGTTATTGTGCTAAATACTGTTCTATAGGGCTAAGTACTGTGCTTCTTTGGCTTTGTTGTTGTCTGAGCTGCAGATTGCCCCTGTAAGCATAGTTTGACACATTTTGACACATGGAATGATAAAACAATGAATAAATTGTGTTACTAAGGATAGAATTGGATCAGTTACATGAAGCTTATCGTTTTGTAATGCAAAAGATTTCCTCCAAAATAAGCATTTTCCCCAGAGCCAAACAACTGATGGAGATCAAAGATGCTGGCTGTGGCTCTTCATTTCATTTCCCTTTATCAAGCTCTGGTACTCAAGGTCTGGGATTTGCCTCATAAAACATGTTGGTGGGGGGGTTGTTGAGACCGGGTTGGTTTTAATAATAACCCCCCCATTCTTTACCACTTCTGTCAATGTACTATTAAAATATCAAAAGACATCCGATCTTTCAGTCCTGCTTTGGTAAAAGGAAAGCAAATTGGCTCCAAAATGGCTCAATCACTCCTCAAACTGCAGCTGATCGGTCCACAGGCCTTAGTGATTTCCTTGGATGAGATGTGCGCATCAAGCTTCTCCCTCTCTCTCTCGCTCTCTCTCTCTCTCTCTCTCTCTCTCTCTCTCTCTCTCTCTCTCTCTCTCTGTGTGTGTGTGTGTGTGTGTGTGTGTGTGTGTGTGTGTGTGTGTGTGTGTGTGTGTGTGTGTGTGTGTGTGTGTGTGTGTGTGTGTGTGTGTGTGTGTGTGTGTGTGTGTGTGTGTGTCAGATAAACTGTGCACTTTCCCATTTGATCCATTCCACTTGTGTTTGGGAGAGGAATAGAACATGACAGAAGGGGAACCAAGAGGAAAGACTAGGAAATAGCTCCAGTTA
Organism: Salvelinus namaycush; assembly: GCF_016432855.1. Taxonomy (NCBI): domain Eukaryota; kingdom Metazoa; phylum Chordata; class Actinopteri; order Salmoniformes; family Salmonidae; genus Salvelinus; species Salvelinus namaycush. The sequence continues at coordinate 82,539,020 of NC_052310.1, forward strand.
CAGCCAGTTCTTGACAAATTGATGGGGAGCAAAATAATGTTTCTGCTCCAGTGAAGACTGTCTTGGGGGAGCATGGCTCTGTCATGAGTCAAAGCTCTAAAGAGGAGAGAGGGGTGAGAGGAGGATGGGAGGAGAGGGGAGGACAGGGGAGAGGGTGTTTGTGTGTGTGAGTGTGTGTTTATGTGCACAGTGTTTGTGTGTGTCTGTTCTGCAGTGTGGTTTACAGCTAGAATTTGCTCTAGCGAACTCTTTAAGAACACAAAGAGCCTCTCCTCTCTGTGGTGTGTACATGTGTGTGTGTGTGTGTGTACACATTTTACTATAGTTGTGAGTACCAGAAGTCCTAGTAAACCAACTAAAATTCAGAGAAGTGTACATTTTTCCTGTCCTCACTTGTAAAAAGGCTATTTTAGGTTTAGGGGTTAGGTTTAGGTTTAGGGGTTATGGATAGGATTATAGTTAAGCGCTTTGGTTAGGGTAAAGGTTTAGGTTAAGGTTATGGTTATGGTTATGGTTAGGGTAAAGGATTAAGGGTTAGGGAAAATAGGTTTTTGAATGGGAATCAATTGTTGGTCCCCAAAAAGTCCTCACAAGTATAGCAAGACATAGTTGTGGGTGTCTGCGTACGTGCTGAAGTGATGTCACCATTATGGAAGTACTTGTACAGTTGGCAGGTGGAAAAGTTGGCAGGTGGAGTTAATGTAACCACTAATGATTAAAGGTTACCTCCATTGACCAACATCCTGATCCAAGGACTCAAACAGCAGTCTGATCTTTTCCCATTTAGAAACAGCAGTCTGATCTGTTCCCATTTAGAAACAGCAGTCTGATCTGTTCCCATTTAGAAACAGCAGTGTGATCTGTTCCCATTTAGAAACAGCAGTCTGATCTGTTCCCATTTAGAAACAGCAGTGTGATCTGTTCCCATTTAGAAACAGCAGTCTGATCTGTTCCCATTTAGAAACAGCAGTCTGATCTGTTCCCATTTAGAAACAGCAGTCTGATCTGTTCCCATTTAGAAACAGCAGTCTGATCTGTTCCCATTTAGAAACAGCAGTCTGATCTGTTCCCATTTAGAAACAGTAGTCTGATCTGTTCCCATTTAGAAACAGTAGTGTGATCTGTTCCCATTTAGAAACAGCAGTGTGATCTGTTCCCATTTAGAAACAGCAGTGTGATCTGTTCCCATTTAGAAACAGCAGTCTGATCTGTTCCCATTTAGAAACAGCAGTGTGATCTGTTCCCATTTAGAAACAGCAGTCTGATCTGTTCCCATTTAGAAACAGCAGTCTGATCTGTTCCCATTTAGAAACAGCAGTGTGATCTGTTCCCATTTAGAAACAGCAGTCTGATCTGTTCCCATTTAGAAACAGTAGTGTGATCTGTTCCCATTTAGAAACAGCAGTCTGATCTGTTCCCATTTAGAAACAGCAGTCTGATCTGTTCCCATTTAGAAACAGCAGTGTGATCTGTTCCCATTTAGAAACAGCAGTCTGATCTGTTCCCATTTAGAAACAGTAGTGTGATCTGTTCCCATTTAGAAACAGCAGTCTGATCTGTTCCCATTTAGAAACAGCAGTGTGATCTGTTCCCATTTAGAAACAGCAGTCTGATCTGTTCCCATTTAGAAACAGTAGTGTGATCTGTTCCCTGTCGCCCAGTCTCCTTCTCTTGGGAAAACAGGAGGGGTAAGAATGGGCAGAAAACTCACATAGATGACGTCTGCTTGCCTGTGAGGAGAAACCTGATAGAGAAACTGAGATGGTGAGGTGATGAGGTCCTTTGCTTCCAAAGAGTATCAATCTCTTTCATAAGTTCTCTAACCAATAAAAGCTCATTTGCCAACATTTATTAAAATTGATATATGGAGTTTGGAATGAATGCCCAGGTTTTGCAGAACTGTACTATACTGTAAGTCAGTCACAATGCCAGAGAGGGGAACAACATTAGGGGTGTTTCTCGATATGCACACTACCGTCTTCCACTATCGTGCTCTTCCACTATCGTGCTCCTCCACTACCGTGCTCCACTACCGTGCTCCTCCACTACCGTGCTCCTCCACTACAGTGCTCCTCCACTACCGTGCTCCTCCACTACTGTGCTCCACTACCGTGCTCCTCCACTACCGTGCTCCTCCACTACAGTGCTCCTCCACTACAGTGCTCCTCCACTACCGTGCTCCTCCACTACAGTGCTCCTCCACTACAGTGCTCCTCCACTACCATGCTCCACTACCGTGCTCCTCCACTACAGTGCTCCTCCACTACAGTGCTCCTCCACTACCGTGCTCCACTACCGTGCTCCTCCACTACCGTGCTCCTCCACTACCGTGCTCCTCCACTACCGTGCTCCTCCACTATCGTGCTCCTCCACTTCCGTGCTCCTCCACTACAGTGCTCCTCCACTACCGTGCTCCTCCACTACCGTGCTCCTCCACTACCGTGCTCCACTACCGTGCTCCTCCACTACCGTGCTCCTCCACTACCGTGCTCCTCCACTACCGTGCTCCACTACCGTGCTCCTCCACTACCGTGCTCCTCCACTACCGTGCTCCTCCACTACCGTGCTCCACTACCGTGCTCCTCCACTACAGTGCTCCTCCACTACCGTGCTCCTCCACTACAGTGCTCCTCCACTACCGTGCTCCTCCACTACCGTGCTCCTCCACTACCGTGCTCCTCCACTACAGTGCTCCTCCACTACCGTGCTCCTTCACTACCGTGTTCCTCCACTACCCTGCTCCTCCACTACAGTGCTCCTCCACTACCATGCTCCTCCACTACCGTGCTCCTCCACTACAGTGCTCCTCCACTACCGTGCTCCTCCACTACCGTGCTCCTCCACTACCATGCTCCACTACCGTGCTCCACTACCGTGCTCCTCCACTACAGTGCTCCTCCACTACCGTGCTCCTCCACTACCGTGCTCCACTACCGTGCTCCTCCACTACAGTGCTCCTCCACTACAGTGCTCCTCCACTACAGTGCTCCTCCACTACAGTGCTCCTCCACTACGTGCTCCTCCACTACCGTGCTCCTCCACTACCGTGCTCCTCCACTACAGTGCTCCTCCACTACCGTGCTCCACTACCGTGCTCCACTACCGTGCTCCTCCACTACAGTGCTCCTCCACTACCGTGCTCCTCCACTACAGTGCTCCTCCACTACCGTGCTCCTCCACTACAGTGCTCCTCCACTACCGTGCTCCACTACCGTGCTCCTCCACTACCGTGCTCCTCCACTATCGTGCTCCTCCACTACCGTGCTCCTCCACTACAGTGCTCCTACACTACCGTGCTCCTCCACTACCGTGCTCCTCCACTACCGTGCTCCACTACCGTGCTCCTCCACTACCGTGCTCCTCCACTACCGTGCTCCTCCACTACCGTGCTCCTCCACTACAGTGCTCCTCCACTACCGTGCTCCACTACCGTGCTCCTCCACTACAGTGCTCCTCCACTACCGTGCTCCTCCACTACAGTGCTCCTCCACTACTGTGCTCCTCCACTACAGTGCTCCTCCACTACCGTGCTCCTCCACTACCATGCTCCTCCACTACCGTGCTCCTCCACTACAGTGCTCCTCCACTACCGTGCTCTTCCACTACCATGCTCCTTCACTACCGTGCTCCACTACCGTGCTCCTCCACTACAGTGCTCCTCCACTATCGTGCTCCTCCACTACCGTGCTCCTCCACTACAGTGCTCCTCTACTACAGTGCTCCTCCGCTACAGTGCTCCACTACAGTGCTCCGCTACAGTGCTCCACTACAGTGCTCCGCTACAGTGCTCCACTACAGTGCTCCGCTACAGTGCTCCTCCACTACAGTGCTCCTCCACTATCGTGCTCCTCCACTACCGTGCTCCTCCACTACCGTGCTCCTCCACTACAGTGCTCCTCTACTACAGTGCTCCTCCGCTACAGTGCTCCGCTACAGTGCTCCGCTACAGTGCTCCACTACAGTACTCCACTACAGTGCTCCTCCACTACAGTGCTCCTCCACTATCGTGCTCCTCCACTACCGTGCTCCTCCACTACAGTACTCCACTACAGTGCTCCGCTACAGTGCTCCGCTACAGTGCTCCGCTACAGTGCTCCGCTACAGTGCTCCACTACAGTGCTCCGCTACAGTGCTCCGCTACAGTGCTACACTACAGTACTCCACTACAGTGCTCCACTACAGTACTCCACTACAGTGCTCCGCTACAGTGCTCCGCTACAGTGCTACACTACAGTACTCCACTACAGTGCTCCACTACAGTGCTCCACTACAGTGCTCCGCTACAGTGCTCCGCTACAGTGCTCCGCTACAGTGCTCCGCTACAGTGCTCCACTACAGTGCTCCACTACAGTGCTCCACTACAGTGCTCCTCCACTACAGTGCTCCGCTACAGTGCTCCGCTACAGTGCTCCACTACAGTGCTCCACTACAGTGCTCCACTACAGTGCTCCACTACAGTGTTCAACACTACCGTGCTCCTCCACTACCGTGCTCCTCCACTACCGTGCTCCTCCACTACAGTGCTCCGCTACAGTGCTCCACTACAGTGCTCCACTACAGTGCTCCATTACAGTGCTCCACTACAGTGCTCCACTACAGTGCTCCACTACAGTGCTCCACTACAGTGCTCCTCCACTACCGTGCTCCTCCACTACCGTGCTCCTCCACTACAGTGCTCCGCTACAGTGCTCCACTACAGTGCTCCGCTACAGTGCTCCACTACAGTGCTCCGCTACAGTGCTCCACTACAGTGCTCCACTACAGTGCTCCGCTACAGTGCTCCACTACAGTGCTCCGCTACAGTGCGTCGCTACAGTGCTCCGCTACAGTGCTCCGCTACAGTGCTCCGCTACAGTGCTCCGCTACAGTGCTCCGCTACAGTGCTCTGCTACAGTGCTCCACTACAGTGCTCCGCTACAGTGCTCCGCTACAGTGCTCCGCTACAGTGCTCCACTACAGTGCTCCACTACAGTGCTCCACTACAGTGCTCCACTACAGTGCTCTGCTACAGTGCTCCACTACAGTGCTCCACTACAGTGCTCCACTACAGTGCTCTGCTACAGTGCTCCACTACAGTGCTCCACTACAGTGCTCCACTACAGTGCTCCACTACAGTGCTCCCCTACAGTGCTCTGCTACAGTGCTCCACTACAGTGCTCCACTACAGTGCTCCGCTACAGTGCTCTGCTACAGTGCTCCACTACAGTGCTCCACTACAGTGCTCCACTACAGTGCTCCACTACAGTGCTCTGCTACAGTGCTCCGCTACAGTGCTCCGCTACAGTGCTCCGCTACAGTGCTCCGCTACAGTGCTCCGCTACAGTGCTCCACTACAGTGCTCCACTACAGTGCTCCACTACAGTGTTCAACACTACCGTGCTTCACTACCGTGCTCCACTACAGTGCTCCACTACAGTGCTCCACTACAGTGCTCCTCCGCTACAGTGCTCCGCTACAGTGCGTCGCTACAGTGCTCCGCTACAGTGCTCCGCTACAGTGCTCCGCTACAGTGCTCCGCTACAGTGCTCCGCTACAGTGCGCCGCTACAGTGCTCCGCTACAGTGCTCCGCTACAGTGCTCCACTACAGTGCTCCACTACAGTGCTCCACTACAGTTTTCAACACTACCTTGCTTTTACACTACCGTGTTTTTCCCTAGTTCCCAGTTATCTTGAACTCACTTGTCAGATTTTGCAGTTCCGAGTTAACAGTTGTTTTGAGCGTGGCTCAAATCATGCTTCATTGACAGCATGGCCAACGTTTGTATTTTTTTATTTGTATTTGTATTTGTATTTATTATGGATCCTCTTCCTGGGGTCCAGCAAAATTAAGGCAGTTTATACAATTTTAAAAACATTACAATACATTCACAGATTTCACAACACACTGTGTGCCCTCAGGCCCCTACTCCACAACTACCACATACTGTATATACATTACAAATCCATGTGTACGTGTGTGTATAGTGCGTATGCTATCCTGTGTGTGTGTATACGCATATGTTTGTGTTGCTTCACAGTCCCCGCTGTTCCATAAGGTCTTTTTTAAATATTTTTTAAAAATCTAATTTTACTGCTGGCATGAGTTACCTGATGTGGAATAGAGTTCCATGTAGTCATGGCTCTATGTAGTACTGTGTGCCTTCCATAGTCTGTTCTGGACTTAAGGACTGTGAAGAGACCTCTTGTGGCATGTCTTGTGGGGTATGCATGGATGTCTGAGCTGTGTGCCAGTAGTTCAAACAGACAGCTTGGTGCATTCAACATGTCAATACCTCTCATGAATACAAGCAGTGATGAAGTCAATCTCTTCTCCACTTTGAGCCAGAAGAGATTGACATGCATATTATTAATATTAGAGTTAATCAGATCTTTAAAATCCAGTTTCAGCTGTTCAGAGCTGCCCTTCATAATGTCATTAAAACCCACATGGACTACGATAGAATCAATGTCCATGTCCTGACTTAGTACATTCTGGAGCAGCTTAGTAATGTAATTTACTCGAGCTCCAGGATAAGACATTGTTTTTGCACCAGGAACGGTCACATTTCTTACCATGGAGCTTCCCAGAATCACGGCTGGCGAGAAGGACGAGGAAATCCGCCCACTCCCACTCTTCTCAGGATTTGTTGAACCCTTTATGGCCGGGCGATAGGCAGGATAACTTGAGCCCATTGCTCCCGGCACATGTGGCAGGCCTCCGACAGATGGAGAAGCCCCGCTCGATCCAGAGCAGGGACGGAAGGTTGCCGACGTCGACTTCGCAGTTGTAGGCACTGCGGCCACAGACACAGGCACCCCCAGCGACGAAGGTGCAGGAAGATCAGGCTCCAGGACGGCTTAACTATTCGCTGTTTGTATCCTCTCCGGGCCTCTTGTTGGGAGTGTAGACTGCTTTGCGGGAAGTCGCTGTCTTCAGCTTTCACGGCTCGTGACATACGACCATCGTTGATTGTCTTGCTTCTCTTGCTGAACTCCTTCTACTTCGCTGTCTGATGGGGGAGCTCCAGGCAACACCGGCCAATCAGATAATAACAAACGACAAGGCGAAGATGCATCCAACAAGCACGAACACCGTCCAGCCACCAGCATAGAAAATGTAAACATTCCACTCTGCGTTTTCCTCAGTTTCTTACGTAGGCTGTTGAATGTTTATCATTTTAAACTAGGAAATGAGACCCTTAATCTTAGACTTGGTATCATACAGCCACTCTACTGAGTAGCAGGCTCATGATTGCTTTGCAATGCTTGCAGTTAGCCACTGATTCCTTCCAACCACGCGATTTCCAACTTGTTGTGTAATGTTTATGTCCAATGGCCGATGTGCACCGATACATTTTTCTATAATTTCTCTTCATTATTTCTCTTCATATGACAAGGATTAAAAAGGATTTACCAGTAGATTGTTGACCTGATTCATGATGACTGCTAGCTAAGATTTTGAAAGTATGATGTTGACATGATCAGTCCAATCAAAGCTACTGTAGATATAACGTTATTTGATGTCATTTTATCTGTGGCCAATGACCTTGAGCCTTCTTGGACGTGCACTTCTAAGTTGATAACTCTATGGCAGCACCCAAGGGGCTTGAATTTTCGAGGTCTACCCTTAGAGTTGGTGGTGACGTAGTGTCCCATGAGTGACAGAACACTGAGCCTATCACGGCGCAACATTCCGTGTTTTCTGCTGTCTTGCCGCACCACCACAGAAAGCACTGAGCTAGACTGAAACACCTGCATTTTGAAAGAAAACAAGAAAACAAAAAAGAGACCATGTTTGTATGCGGCTTTATTAACTCAATTATATATTTATTTTTGCATTGTTTTGAATCTGATATGTGACATGTATTTATGCCAAAAAAACATGAGAAATAGGAAAGCCCCCACTCAACCCAAATGTTTATTTTTGTCTTTATTTGAATTATTTTTGCTAAAAATGTGGGGATCAAAACAGGTGAGGCTCTGCCCCACCTGCCCCACCTGCCCTGAATGACGGGTTGCCACTGGGTTGCGTCATATTACATCAATAAACCTGGGAATATTTCAGTTGAAACTTGCATCGATACATACTTGAAAGGTGTACAAACAAAGTACTCATACTCCGACCATTCCATGCTCCAATTTGTGTTCTCGGAGCACGTACAGATGTAGGATCTTCATTTCATCACTCTTTTGTTGCAGAGAATTTTACTGCAAAGCAGGAAATGCAAACTGTCATGAATTAGAGTTTTAAAAGGCTTCTAAAGTTTGTAATTTCCATGTTGAGACTTTACAATTTCAGATTTGATTTGCACTAACAAAAAAATGTATCAACCCCTGCAAATATTTCCATTAATTATAATCCACATAATAATGTTTCCTGTTGCTGCAGGATTATTTTCCTTCTGTAGCAAACTGGCTCAAATTAAGATCCTACATCTGTAGTACTTATGCTAAATTATGCTGAGAAGTTGTATTTTTGTGTGCATCTTATTGATGTTACAGTATTTGGCTGGATGTGGTATGGTAGTGCATCTGCATCCTCCCAAACACAGTCACAGGTCAATTTTATCACCAGCTTCAGATGGGCTGCCGCAGCTGAAACACATCCACAGAACGTACAATGAAGAGAGAGATGGAGAATGGAGAGAGAGAGAGAAACAGAGAGAGAAAATGGAGAAAGACTGTAGGCAGGTTTAGGCAGGTTTCCATTGACCCAGGTTCAATAAACAAAAGCAATGTCGCAAATAAAAAAAGATTACGACATTTATAGGAAATGGCAGATACAGAAGAAATGTTCTAAAGATTGACAAAATGTATCCGTTCTATAGGGGTGGATTTTCTTTTGTCAAACTTTCTTTATTGCGAAAAAATGATGATGGAAATTATTATTAGCAAATAATTTTGAAGGCACGCCTGGCACATGATCATCACATAGCCTAACTATAAAACTCCACTCCACATGTCACTCTTTTTGAATTGAACCTTTATTTAACTATACAAGTCAGTTAAGAACAAATTCTTATTTACAGTGACGGCCTACTGGGGAACAGTGGGTTAACTGCCTTGTTCAGGGACAGAAAGACAGATTAGCAGCTCATGTTCTTTATGTTAGTGCAGGGTGAGCTGCTGACAGTGGAGAGATAAACAGAGATAAACAGAGAGAGAGAGAGAACGGAGAGAGAGATACTATAGGGATAGATAAACATAGAGAGAGAGAAGGGAGAGAGATATACTATAAGGAGAGAAAGAATGGAGAGAGAGATACTCTAGGGAGAGAAACAGAGAGAGAGAGAGAGAACGGAGAGAGAGATACTCTAGGGAGAGATAAACATAGAGAGAGAGAAGGGAGAGAGATATACTATAAAAAGAGAGAGAACGGAGAGAGAGATACTCTCGGGAGAGAAACAGAGAGAGAGAATGTAGGGAGAGATACTCTTGGGAGAGAAACAGAGAGAGAGAATGTAGGAAGAGATAAACATAGAGAGAGAGAAGGGAGAGAGATATACTATAAAAAGAGAGAGAACGGAGAGAGAGATACTCTCGGGAGAGAAACAGAGAGAGAGAATGTAGGGAGAGATAAACATAGAAAGAACGGAGAGAGAGATACTACAGGGAGAGAAACAGAGAGAGAGAATGTAGGGAGAGATAAACATAGAGAGAACGGAGAGAGAGATACGTAGGGAGAGATAAACATAGAGAGAACGGAGAGAGAGATACTACAGGGAGAGAGAAACTGAGAAAGCACATGCTTTCTCTGTTTATCAGAATTCATGTTTTTTTCTGTAATATGTGACTCCTTTTTTGTTTTAGTATAGGTTTAGAGTTTTTAATTACATAACAATTAAAAGTACAATCATTGGTATAAATGTGCAACAATATGGAGACATAGGGAGGGACATGGACCAAGGTGTGGAATGATGATGATGAGAACAGGGAGGCAACTTATCTAAAGATGGATCACAGGCGCAACATACCTGACAACTGACTTGAAAGCGCATGCATCCTAACTTCCACTGAAGTAAAATGATCACCTATTCATTTATTCATGTCAATGGGAGACTGGGTGACAATTTGGCTTAAGGATTCACCCCTTAGTTTATACATGGTCTAACCAGAGGTGGCATTAGTTTTACATGACACTAAGTTCCTCGACTGACAGTCAGTGCAGATGGAGCCAAACTATCTGACCTAAGACCATTTAAACGTATATATTTGAAATCGGAGACTCAAGTACTATTCCACATTTCAAATGAGTCATTGTATTTGTGACTAAAGCTTTGGGTTGGTGATCAGCAGAGCTCCTTACCCTGTGGATGCAGAAAAACAAGCATTAGATCAATGACTTGTTCTAACAGCCCTGCTGACTAGTAGAGCAAACAAGCATCACTCTGCTGGAGTTCTTACTTAGAGTCAGTATCACCAATGGCACACTATTCTCTATATAATGCACTACTTTTGACCAGAGCCTCGGTTTAGTCTGGTATAAAGGGAATAGGGTATCATTTGGGAGTCACCCAGTGACTCAGCTGTTACAGTCACCGCTGACAGGCTAATTTAAACACCCCGTTGCGAGTCTAAAACGGCACATATAGACCTTTTGGGTAACCCTTTACTTAAAGCCTTTAGGTAAAACTCATAACAAGTTGTTCTCAGCATGTAAGAGCCATTATAAGGTCTTATAATAATGTCTTATGTCTTTCAAATGGACTTTGTTCAGGAACATCCAACAGTCACAGAGAAAAGACCAGTTGATGACAGTTATGTTACACACACAGTTTGCTTAGAAATTAAATAATGTGTGTGTGTGTGTGTGTCATGATTGAGGGAGCCTCACTGTTACTTAACAAAATATATGACTATCATTTAAACTGACTGACCAAATGATAATTACACTGCTGGACCATTAAACATGAATCCCCCTCTGCTTTTTATTACCAACACAAACTGTCAACAAAACTGTTGGAGGGGCGCTTCTCAATCTCTCTTGACAGACTTAACATGCCAGATGTGGTTCCGGTTTCAAGATTAGGTTGAGCTAAAAAGCCAAGTTTTAGCCAATACTACTGAATCCCTTAGAAAGAAGACCAGTCTTTGTTAACAGCCCTGTAAGACTACAGTATAAGTCACAGGGTTTATGGTCATTATCACTGATGTGTGGCTGCTTCTCATGTTATTCCCTTTATACCGTAGCTTCCTATATTTATGGGCCTTTGAGAAGTGTGGAAGATATGGGTTGTTACTCAAATGGCACTCTATTCCCTACATAGTGCACTTCTTTTGACCAGAGCCCTCAGAGTCCTGGTCAAAATAAGTAGTGCACTATATAGGCAATAGGGTGCCATTTGAGACACAAACAGTAATTTCTTTGATTTATTTAATTTAACCTTTATTGAACTAGGCAAGTCAGTTAAGAACAAATTCTTATTTACAATGGCGGCCTACCCCGGCCAAACTTGGACGACGCTGGGCCAATTGTGCGCCGCCCTATGGGACTCCCAATCACGGCCGGATGTGGTACAGCCTGGATGATTGATCCTATAGGATCCTTAAGTTAATGAGCCCAGTGTCACAGACTGGTCAATTACACTGTGATGATCTTTGTTCCACTCCTGCTTTTTGTAATGGTCATCCCAGTCATATTACATTACACTGATCCACCACTGTGTTTTGTTATGGTCATCCCAGTCATATTACATTACACTGATCCACCACTGTGTTTTGTTATGGTCATCCCAGTCATATTACATTACACTGATCCACCACTGTGTTTTGTAATGGTCATCCCAGTCATATTACATTACACTGATCCACCACTGTGTTTTGTTATGGTCATCCCAGTCATATTACATTACACTGATCCACCACTGTGTTTTGTTATGGTCATCCCAGTCATATTACATTACACTGATCCACCACTGTGTTTTGTAATGGTCATCCCAGTCATATTACATTACACTGATCCACCACTGTGTTTTGTTATGGTCATCCCAGTCATATTACATTACACTGATCCACCACTGTGTTTTGTTATGGTCATCCCAGTCATATTACATTACACTGATCCACCACTGTGTTTTGTTATGGTCATCCCAGTCATATTACATTACACTGATCCACCACTGTGTTTTGTTATGGTCATCCCAGTCATATTACATTACACTGATCCACCACTGTGTTTTGTTATGGTCATCCCAGTCATATTACATTACACTGATCCACCACTGTGTTTTGTTATGGTCATCCCAGTCATATTACATTACACTGATCCACCACTGTGTTTTGTTATGGTCATCCCAGTCATATTACATTACACTGATCCACCACTGCGTTTTGTTATGGTCATCCCAGTCATATTACATTACACTGATCCACCACTGTGTTTTGTTATGGTCATCCCAGTCATATTACATTACACTGATCCACCACTGTGTTTTGTAATGGTCATCCCAGTCATATTACATTACACTGATCCACCACTGTGTTTTGTTATGGTCATCCCAGTCATATTACATTACACTGATCCACCACTGTGTTTTGTAATGGTCATCCCAGTCATATTACATTACACTGATCCACCACTGTGTTTTGTTATGGTCATCCCAGTCATATTACATTACACTGATCCACCACTGTGTTTTGTTATGGTCATCCCAGTCATATTACATTACACTGATCCACCACTGTGTTTTGTAATGGTCATCCCAGTCATATTACATTACACTGATCCACCACTGCGTTTTGTTATGGTCATCCCAGTCATATTACATTACACTGATCCACCACTGTGTTTTGTAATGGTCATCCCAGTCATATTACATTACACTGATCCACCACTGTGTTTTGTTATGGTCATCCCAGTCATATTACATTACACTGATCCACCACTGCGTTTTGTTATGGTCATCCCAGTCATATTACATTACACTGATCCACCACTGTGTTTTGTTATGGTCATCCCAGTCATATTACATTACACTGATCCACCACTGTGTTTTGTTATGGTCATCCCAGTCATATTACATTACACTGATCCACCACTGTGTTTTGTTATGGTCATCCCAGTCATATTACATTACACTGATCCACCACTGTGTTTTGTTATGGTCATCCCAGTCATATTACATTACACTGATCCACCACTGTGTTTTGTTATGGTCATCCCAGTCATATTACATTACACTGATCCACCACTGTGTTTTGTTATGGTCATCCCAGTCATATTACATTACACTGATCCACCACTGTGTTTTGTTATGGTCATCCCAGTCATATTACATTACACTGATCCACCACTGTGTTTTGTTATGGTCATCCCAGTCATATTACATTACACTGATCCACCACTGTGTTTTGTTATGGTCATCCCAGTCATATTACATTACACTGATCCACCACTGCTGTTTTGTTATGGTCATCCCAGTCATATTACATTACACTGATCCACCACTGTGTTTTGTTATGGTCATCCCAGTCATATTACATTACACTGATCCACCACTGTGTTTTGTTATGGTCATCCCAGTCATATTACATTACACTGATCCACCACTGTGTTTTGTTATGGTCATCCCAGTCATATTACATTACACTGATCCACCACTGTGTTTTGTTATGGTCATCCCAGTCATATTACATTACACTGATCCACCACTGTGTTTTGTTATGGTCATCCCAGTCATATTACATTACACTGATCCACCACTGTGTTTTGTTATGGTCATCCCAGTCATATTACATTACACTGATCCACCACTGTGTTTTGTTATGGTCATCCCAGTCATATTACATTACACTGATCCACCACTGTGTTTTGTTATGGTCATCCCAGTCATATTACATTACACTGATCCACCACTGTGTTTTGTTATGGTCATCCCAGTCATATTACATTACACTGATCCACCACTGTGTTTTGTTATGGTCATCCCAGTCATATTACATTACACTGATCCACCACTGTGTTTTGTTATGGTCATCCCAGTCATATTACATTACACTGATCCACCACTGTGTTTTGTTATGGTCATCCCAGTCATATTACATTACACTGATCCACCACTGTGTTTTGTTATGGTCATCCCAGTCATATTACATTACACTGATCCACCACTGTGTTTTGTTATGGTCATCCCAGTCATATTACATTACACTGATCCACCACTGTGTTTTGTTATGGTCATCCCAGTCATATTACATTACACTGATCCACCACTGTGTTTTGTTATGGTCATCCCAGTCATATTACATTACACTGATCCACCACTGTGTTTTGTTATGGTCATCCCAGTCATATTACATTACACTGATCCACCACTGTGTTTTGTTATGGTCATCCCAGTCATATTACATTACACTGATCCACCACTGTGTTTTGTTATGGTCATCCCAGTCATATTACATTACACTGATCCACCACTGTGTTTTGTTATGGTCATCCCAGTCATATTACATTACACTGATCCACCACTGTGTTTTGTTATGGTCATCCCAGTCATATTACATTACACTGATCCACCACTGTGTTTTGTTATGGTCATCCCAGTCATATTACATTACACTGATCCACCACTGTGTTTTGTTATGGTCATCCCAGTCATATTACATTACACTGATCCACCACTGTGTTTTGTTATGGTCATCCCAGTCATATTACATTACACTGATCCACCACTGTGTTTTGTTATGGTCATCCCAGTCATATTACATTACACTGATCCACCACTGTGTTTTGTTATGGTCATCCCAGTCATATTACATTACACTGATCCACCACTGTGTTTTGTTATGGTCATCCCAGTCATATTACATTACACTGATCCACCACTGTGTTTTGTTATGGTCATCCCAGTCATATTACATTACACTGATCCACCACTGTGTTTTGTTATGGTCATCCCAGTCATATTACATTACACTGATCCACCACTGTGTTTTGTTATGGTCATCCCAGTCATATTACATTACACTGATCCACCACTGTGTTTTGTTATGGTCATCCCAGTCATATTACATTACACTGATCCACCACTGTGTTTTGTTATGGTCATCCCAGTCATATTACATTACACTGATCCACCACTGTGTTTTGTTATGGTCATCCCAGTCATATTACATTACACTGATCCACCACTGTGTTTTGTTATGGTCATCCCAGTCATATTACATTACACTGATCCACCACTGTGTTTTGTTATGGTCATCCCAGTCATATTACATTACACTGATCCACCACTGTGTTTTGTTATGGTCATCCCAGTCATATTACATTACACTGATCCACCACTGTGTTTTGTTATGGTCATCCCAGTCATATTACATTACACTGATCCACCACTGTGTTTTGTTATGGTCATCCCAGTCATATTACATTACACTGATCCACCACTGTGTTTTGTTATGGTCATCCCAGTCATATTACATTACACTGATCCACCACTGTGTTTTGTTATGGTCATCCCAGTCATATTACATTACACTGATCCACCACTGTGTTTTGTTATGGTCATCCCAGTCATATTACATTACACTGATCCACCACTGTGTTTTGTTATGGTCATCCCAGTCATATTACATTACACTGATCCACCACTGTGTTTTGTTATGGTCATCCCAGTCATATTACATTACACTGATCCACCACTGTGTTTTGTTATGGTCATCCCAGTCATATTACATTACACTGATCCACCACTGTGTTTTGTTATGGTCATCCCAGTCATATTACATTACACTGATCCACCACTGTGTTTTGTTATGGTCATCCCAGTCATATTACATTACACTGATCCACCACTGTGTTTTGTTATGGTCATCCCAGTCATATTACATTACACTGATCCACCACTGTGTTTTGTTATGGTCATCCCAGTCATATTACATTACACTGATCCACCACTGTGTTTTGTTATGGTCATCCCAGTCATATTACATTACACTGATAAACCACTGTGTTTTGTTATGGTCATCCCAGTCATATTACATTACACTGATCCACCACTGTGTTTTGTTATGGTCATCCCAGTCATATTACATTACACTGATCCACCACTGTGTTTTGTTATGGTCATCCCAGTCATATTACATTACACTGATCCACCACTGTGTTTTGTTATGGTCATCCCAGTCATATTACATTACACTGATCCACCACTGTGTTTTGTTATGGTCATCCCAGTCATATTACATTACACTGATCCACCACTGTGTTTTGTTATGGTCATCCCAGTCATATTACATTACACTGATCCACCACTGTGTTTTGTTATGGTCATCCCAGTCATATTACATTACACTGATCCACCACTGTGTTTTGTTATGGTCATCCCAGTCATATTACATTACACTGATCCACCACTGCTTTTTGTTATGGTCATCCCAGTCATATTACATTACACTGATCCACCACTGCGTTTTGTTATGGTCATCCCAGTCATATTACATTACACTGATCCACCACTGCGTTTTGTTATGGTCATCCCAGTCATATTACATTACACTGATCCACCACTGCGTTTTGTTATGGTCATCCCAGTCATATTACATTACACTGATCCACCACTGTGTTTTGTTATGGTCATCCCAGTCATATTACATTACACTGATCCACCACTGTGTTTTGTTATGGTCATCCCAGTCATATTACATTACACTGATCCACCACTGTGTTTTGTTATGGTCATCCCAGTCATATTACATTACACTGATCCACCACTGTGTTTTGTTATGGTCATCCCAGTCATATTACATTACACTGATCCACCACTGTGTTTTGTTATGGTCATCCCAGTCATATTACATTACACTGATCCACCACTGTGTTTTGTTATGGTCATCCCAGTCATATTACATTACACTGATCCACCACTGTGTTTTGTTATGGTCATCCCAGTCATATTACATTACACTGATCCACCACTGCTGTTTTGTTATGGTCATCCCAGTCATATTACATTACACTGATCCACCACTGTGTTTTGTTATGGTCATCCCAGTCATATTACATTACACTGATCCACCACTGTGTTTTGTTATGGTCATCCCAGTCATATTACATTACACTGATCCACCACTGTGTTTTGTTATGGTCATCCCAGTCATATTACATTACACTGATCCACCACTGTGTTTTGTTATGGTCATCCCAGTCATATTACATTACACTGATCCACCACTGTGTTTTGTTATGGTCATCCCAGTCATATTACATTACACTGATCCACCACTGTGTTTTGTTATGGTCATCCCAGTCATATTACATTACACTGATCCACCACTGTGTTTTGTTATGGTCATCCCAGTCATATTACATTACACTGATCCACCACTGTGTTTTGTTATGGTCATCCCAGTCATATTACATTACACTGATCCACCACTGTGTTTTGTTATGGTCATCCCAGTCATATTACATTACACTGATCCACCACTGTGTTTTGTTATGGTCATCCCAGTCATATTACATTACACTGATCCACCACTGTGTTTTGTTATGGTCATCCCAGTCATATTACATTACACTGATCCACCACTGTGTTTTGTTATGGTCATCCCAGTCATATTACATTACACTGATCCACCACTGTGTTTTGTTATGGTCATCCCAGTCATATTACATTACACTGATCCACCACTGTGTTTTGTTATGGTCATCCCAGTCATATTACATTACACTGATCCACCACTGTGTTTTGTTATGGTCATCCCAGTCATATTACATTACACTGATCCACCACTGTGTTTTGTTATGGTCATCCCAGTCATATTACATTACACTGATCCACCACTGCTTTTTGTTATGGTCATCCCAGTCATATTACATTACACTGATCCACCACTGCGTTTTGTTATGGTCATCCCAGTCATATTACATTACACTGATCCACCACTGCGTTTTGTTATGGTCATCCCAGTCATATTACATTACACTGATCCACCACTGTGTTTTGTTATGGTCATCCCAGTCATATTACATTACACTGATCCACCACTGTGTTTTGTTATGGTCATCCCAGTCATATTACATTACACTGATCCACCACTGTGTTTTGTTATGGTCATCCCAGTCATATTACATTACACTGATCCACCACTGTGTTTTGTTATGGTCATCCCAGTCATATTACATTACACTGATCCACCACTGTGTTTTGTTATGGTCATCCCAGTCATATTACATTACACTGATCCACCACTGTGTTTTGTTATGGTCATCCCAGTCATATTACATTACACTGATCCACCACTGTGTTTTGTTATGGTCATCCCAGTCATATTACATTACACTGATCCACCACTGTGTTTTGTTATGGTCATCCCAGTCATATTACATTACACTGATCCACCACTGCTTTTTGTTATGGTCATCCCAGTCATATTACATTACACTGATCCACCACTGTGTTTTGTTATGGTCATCCCAGTCATATTACATTACACTGATCCACCACTGTGTTTTGTTATGGTCATCCCAGTCATATTACATTACACTGATCCACCACTGTGTTTTGTTATGGTCATCCCAGTCATATTACATTACACTGATCCACCACTGTGTTTTGTTATGGTCATCCCAGTCATATTACATTACACTGATCCACCACTGTGTTTTGTTATGGTCATCCCAGTCATATTACATTACACTGATCCACCACTGTGTTTTGTTATGGTCATCCCAGTCATATTACATTACACTGATCCACCACTGTGTTTTGTTATGGTCATCCCAGTCATATTACATTACACTGATCCACCACTGTGTTTTGTTATGGTCATCCCAGTCATATTACATTACACTGATCCACCACTGTGTTTTGTTATGGTCATCCCAGTCATATTACATTACACTGATCCACCACTGTGTTTTGTTATGGTCATCCCAGTCATATTACATTACACTGATCCACCACTGTGTTTTGTTATGGTCATCCCAGTCATATTACATTACACTGATCCACCACTGTGTTTTGTTATGGTCATCCCAGTCATATTACATTACACTGATCCACCACTGTGTTTTGTTATGGTCATCCCAGTCATATTACATTACACTGATCCACCACTGTGTTTTGTTATGGTCATCCCAGTCATATTACATTACACTGATCCACCACTGTGTTTTGTTATGGTCATCCCAGTCATATTACATTACACTGATCCACCACTGTGTTTTGTTATGGTCATCCCAGTCATATTACATTACACTGATCCACCACTGTGTTTTGTTATGGTCATCCCAGTCATATTACATTACACTGATCCACCACTGTGTTTTGTTATGGTCATCCCAGTCATATTACATTACACTGATCCACCACTGTGTTTTGTTATGGTCATCCCAGTCATATTACATTACACTGATCCACCACTGTGTTTTGTTATGGTCATCCCAGTCATATTACATTACACTGATCCACCACTGTGTTTTGTTATGGTCATCCCAGTCATATTACATTACACTGATCCACCACTGTGTTTTGTTATGGTCATCCCAGTCATATTACATTACACTGATCCACCACTGTGTTTTGTTATGGTCATCCCAGTCATATTACATTACACTGATCCACCACTGTGTTTTGTTATGGTCATCCCAGTCATATTACATTACACTGATCCACCACTGTGTTTTGTTATGGTCATCCCAGTCATATTACATTACACTGATCCACCACTGTGTTTTGTTATGGTCATCCCAGTCATATTACATTACACTGATCCACCACTGCTGTTTTGTTATGGTCATCCCAGTCATATTACATTACACTGATCCACCACTGCTGTTTTGTTATGGTCATCCCAGTCATATTACATTACACTGATCCACCACTGCGTTTTGTTATGGTCATCCCAGTCATATTACATTACACTGATCCACCACTGTGTTTTGTTATGGTCATCCCAGTCATATTACATTACACTGATCCACCACTGTGTTTTGTTATGGTCATCCCAGTCATATTACATTACACTGATCCACAACTGTGTTTTGTTATGGTCATCCCAGTCATATTACATTACACTGATCCACCACTGTGTTTTGTTATGGTCATCCCAGTCATATTACATTACACTGATCCACCACTGTGTTTTGTTATGGTCATCCCAGTCATATTACATTACACTGATCCACCACTGTGTTTTGTTATGGTCATCCCAGTCATATTACATTACACTGATCCACCACTGTGTTTTGTTATGGTCATCCCAGTCATATTACATTACACTGATCCACCACTGTGTTTTGTTATGGTCATCCCAGTCATATTACATTACACTGATCCACCACTGTGTTTTGTTATGGTCATCCCAGTCATATTACATTACACTGATCCACCACTGTGTTTTGTTATGGTCATCCCAGTCATATTACATTACACTGATCCACCACTGTGTTTTGTTATGGTCATCCCAGTCATATTACATTACACTGATCCACCACTGTGTTTTGTTATGGTCATCCCAGTCATATTACATTACACTGATCCACCACTGTGTTTTGTTATGGTCATCCCAGTCATATTACATTACACTGATCCACCACTGTGTTTTGTTATGGTCATCCCAGTCATATTACATTACACTGATCCACCACTGTGTTTTGTTATGGTCATCCCAGTCATATTACATTACACTGATCCACCACTGTGTTTTGTTATGGTCATCCCAGTCATATTACATTACACTGATCCACCACTGTGTTTTGTTATGGTCATCCCAGTCATATTACATTACACTGATCCACCACTGTGTTTTGTTATGGTCATCCCAGTCATATTACATTACACTGATCCACCACTGTGTTTTGTTATGGTCATCCCAGTCATATTACATTACACTGATCCACCACTGTGTTTTGTTATGGTCATCCCAGTCATATTACATTACACTGATCCACCACTGTGTTTTGTTATGGTCATCCCAGTCATATTACATTACACTGATCCACCACTGTGTTTTGTTATGGTCATCCCAGTCATATTACATTACACTGATCCACCACTGTGTTTTGTTATGGTCATCCCAGTCATATTACATTACACTGATCCACCACTGTGTTTTGTTATGGTCATCCCAGTCATATTACATTACACTGATCCACCACTGTGTTTTGTTATGGTCATCCCAGTCATATTACATTACACTGATCCACCACTGTGTTTTGTTATGGTCATCCCAGTCATATTACATTACACTGATCCACCACTGTGTTTTGTTATGGTCATCCCAGTCATATTACATTACACTGATCCACCACTGTGTTTTGTTATGGTCATCCCAGTCATATTACATTACACTGATCCACCACTGTGTTTTGTAATGGTCATCCCAGTCATATTACATTACACTGATCCACCACTGTGTTTTGTTATGGTCATCCCAGTCATATTACATTACACTGATCCATAGAACAGTATGTACAAACAGTGTCATCTTGAAAAATGTGGCTACATTAGTAATCATTTCTTTGACAACTTTAATAAATATCTCAGACTGGTTTGGTTTTTATATTGTGGAACAGATGATCACATGAGAATAAATCACTTCCTTTAAAGTACTGATATAAAACTAATAGATATGTCACCTTTCAGTAAGCATTGATGATGCTGTTGACAAGCAATATATGTGTGTCCCTAACGGCACCCTATTCCCTATAGAGTGCACTACTTTTGGCCTTATGGGCCCTGGTCAAAAGTAGTGCAATAAGTAACAAATAGGGTGCCATTTGGGATGCAGGCTACATTTCCCTAGACAGACCTCCTGTCTCGTGTCTCCCGTCTCCTCTCAGAAGATACAGAGTGCATCAGGACAGATAGATCCAATGACATCAATAGAGTTTCATTTTGCAAAATGCAAAAGGATTGTGTTGTATAATATAGAAGCTGTACATACATTGGGAGATGTAATGTTTTAATATGCAAGGACAAAGGTAAGGCAGTTGAATTCATGCATACATTTCTAAGTGAGCAAACCTTACTCTAAATATAATATTTATTTATGTCTCTAATGTTGTACCTTACTCTAAATATATTTATTTATATATTATTTATATCTCTAATGTTGTAAAAGCTTGATGCATCATCACTCAGCCTCGTGTAAAATACATGTTATTATTGGATGTTTGATCTAATTCTAATCTAGAGGCATCTGCAGGATCAATACTAGCAGATGTAATTCATTTAAAGACTCGCAATACGTCTCTCTCTAAACACATACAGGTGCATGCACGCACATGAGGGCATGCAAATGCAAACACACACACAAACGCTCACACGCAAACACAAATACACACACATACAGGTTTCCTGCTCCTGGAGAGGTAAAGAGTGTTCATTTAATGTCCTTCTCCCCTAGCCCCTATGTCCCAAAGGGGAAGCAGTCAGTCAGTAAGTGCGATGTCTCCAGCAGTTCTGTACCCAGGCTCCACCCCTCTTCTTCCAGAGGGACCAGGACAGATTGATATTATACTGTAGGAGAGACTGCATCAAAGGAATTCTAGAATGTATATAATTCACTTCTAGAATGTATGTCATAAGTTTCTAGAATCTCCTGTACATAGTGTCCCCCTCTGGTGGAATCTGTTGTTTTGAACACTGTTTTAAATGGCTCGGGGAGACACACTACACACCTTCACATTGCTAAAATGAGTTGCTATTCCTATTAGCTGAGACATTACAATCTAGGTGTTTAATTTGCTCTGTGTTCTGTTGGGTAATAGAATCATGTGCTATTGAAATGCTACACTCCATAGTCCAAACTTCTAATTTTTACCAATCCATTATGGCCGGCCACAAATGAATATCCAACCCTGAGCACTTTCTTTGTCATGGAAATATAGTGTATTGTAGCAGCTGCTTGTGCTCACTACATTTGCCATCAGTGTCAATTGTGTCATTATAAAGCAGCTCAGGAAAGAGATGGTCCTGGATACAACCATTCGTCTTCTATTTTATCTGTTATGTTACAGCTATAGAAAAATATATTTCAAAGAGTAATCTATGTTTTATATACAACGATCTCATATGGCTTCACCATAATGGCATGCAGTTAACTACAACAAGCCTGAAGTCTCAACTACCTGAGTAATTTTGTCTAGTTCTTTTTTAACCCGAGGACAGAGCAATGGAAACATTCCAACTTATAGATACTGTATCTATCTGTAAAAAGTATATTTATTCCCTATATAGTGCACTACTTAGGACCAGAGCTCTATGAGCCTGGGTTCAAAGTTGTGCATCTAGGGATTAGGGATTCTACATTGTAGAATAAGAGTTTAAGACATCAAAACTATGAAATAAAACACATGGAATCATGTAGTAACCCACATTCTTTTTAGCAAATCAAAATATATTTTAGATTTTAGAGTTTTCAAAGTAGCCACCCTTTGCCTTGATGATAGCTTTGCACACGTTTGGCATTCTCTCAACCAGCTTCATGATGTAGTCACCTGGAATGCATTTCAATTAATTTGTGGGATTTCTTTCCTTCTAAATACGTTTGAGCCAATCAGTTGTGTTGTGACACGGTCGTGGTGGTATACAGAAGATAGCCCTATTTAGTAAAAGACCAAGTCCATATTATGGCAAGAATGGCTAAAATAAGCAAAGAGAAACGACAGTCCATCATTACTTTAAGTTAAGACATTTAAGTTAAATCAGTCAATCCAGAAAATTTCAAGAACTTTGAAAGTTTCTTCAAGTGCAGTTGCAAAAACTATGTAGCTTCACGATGAAACTGGCTCTCATAAGGATCGCCACAAGAAAGGATGACCCAGAGTTACCTCTGCTGCAGAGGATACGTTCATTAGAGTTACCAGCCTCAGAAATTGCAGCCCAAATAAATGCTTCACAGAGTTCAAGTAACAGACACATCTCAAAATCAACGGCTCAGAGGAGACTGCATGAATCAGGCCTTCATGGTCGAATTGCTGCAAAGAACCCACTACTAAAGGACACCAATAATAAGAAGAGACTTGCTTGTGCCAAGAAACACGAGCAATGGACATTAGACAGGTGGAAATCTGACCTTAGGTCTGATGAATCCAAATATGCAATTTTTGGTTCCAACCGCCGTGCCTTTGTGAGACGCAGAGTAGGTAAGGGGATGATTTCCGCATGTTTGTTTTCCACCGTGAAGCATGGAGGAGGAGGTGTGATGGTGTGGGGTGCTTTTCTGGTGAAATTGTCAGTGATTTATTTAGAATTCAAGGAACACTTAACCAGCATGGCTACCACAGCATTCAGCATCGATACACCATCCCATCTGGTTTGCGCTTAGTGAGACTATCATTTGTTTTTCAACAGGACAATGACCCAACACACCTCCAGGCTGTGTAAGGGCTATTTCACCAAGAAGGAGAGTGATGGAGTGCTGTGTCAGATGACCTGGCCTCCACAATCACCCGACCTCAACCCAGTTGAGATGATTTGGGATGAGTTGGACTGCAGAGTGAAGGAAAAGAAGCCAACAAGTGCACAGCATATGTGGGAACTCCTTCAAGACCGTTGGAAAAGCATTCCAGGTGAAGCTGGTTGAGAGAATGCCAAGATTGTGTAAAGCTGCCATCAATGCAAAGGGTGGCTACTATTTTGAGTTGTTTTACACTTTTTTGGTTACTACATGTTTCCAAATGTGTTATTTTATGATTTTGATGTCTTCACTATTATTCTACAATGTAGAAAATAGCAAAAATAAAGAAAAACCCTTGAATGAGTAGGTGTGTCCAAACTTTTGACTGGTACTGTATATGGAATACCTTATTTACATAAGTATTCAGACCCTTTGCTATGAGACTCAACATTTTGACAGGATTGTGTCGAGGCGGAGATCTGGGGAAGGGTACCAGCATTGAAGGTCCCCAAGAACACAGTGGCCTTCATCATTCTTAAATGGAAGAAGTTTGGAACCACTAAGGTTCTTCCTAGAGCTGGCCGCCCGGCCAAACTGAGCAATCGGGGGAGAGGGCCTTGGTCAGGGAGGTTTGCATCACCCCCTGGAACGGCAACTCAGCCACCCAAGTCATGGCCTGTTCACACCGCTACCATCTAGAAGGAGGATACAGTACAGGTGCATCAAAGCTGGGACCAAGAGAGTGAAAAACAGCATCTATCTCCAGGCCATCAGAATGTTATACAGCTTCTATCTCCAGGCCATCAGACTATTAAACAGCTTCTATCTCCAGACCATAAGACTGTTCAACAGCTTCTATCTCCAGACCATCAGACTGTTCAACAGCTTATATCTCCAGGCCATCAGACTGTTCAACAGCTTCTATCTCCAGACCATCAGACTGTTGGATAGTGTCACAGTTTCTGTGTTTGATTGTTGTTTCTGCAGGTTACCGCTGGAGGGCACCCTTTCTAGTTCCCAGCTTACCCTGATTATTGCTTATTGGATTCACTTGTGATTAATTACCTTCTATGTTGCCTTGTTATTTAGGTTCCTCAGTTGGTCTGTATCTTTGCTTATGTCTCATGTTTTATTAGTGTGCTCTTGTGCGGTTTCCGTGTTTCTGTTAAGACTCTAAGTAAAAGTTCTGGATTTACCCTTACCTCTGCTTGCTGTGTTTCTCTGCGCCTGGGTTCGAGTTCTTACTAGCATTATTGTTATAGTAGACCTAAGCCTACAATGGACCCAGCAGAGATTTCTCAGTTGTCCGAGGAATATTCAGGACTCCACCATTTACAGTCGGCTCTCACCCACCATGGAACTGTGATTGGTCGTCATGAGGCGCGGCTGCAGACATTGTCAGATGAATTAAGAACTCTTGTGTCCGCTCTGCAGACAGGACAGACGGGAGCAATGGCTGCTGCGCCTGTGGCTCTTCCTAATCCTCCACTCCCTTTCAGCTCAGCGTCTTCCTCCCATGGGGAGCCTCATCTCCCGGCACCAGAGCACTATGAGGGGCATCCTGGGAGGTGTTGTGGGTTCCTGCTCCAGTACTCGCTGGCCTTCGAGTTGCAGGCATCAACGTTTCCCACCGAGCGTTCCAGAGTGACATATGTTATCACCTTGCTCTCAGGATGGGCTCTGGCCTGGGCCACAGCCATATGGGAGCAGCAATCAGACATTTGTTTTAATTGGCAAAGCTTCACCCAGGAGATGAAGAGGGTTTTTGATCACCCCATCAGTGGCAGGAACGCTGCTCAAAGACATATTGCGCTTCGGCAGGGCAGCTGGAGCGTAGCTGATTATGCCATTGACTTTCGGACGCTCGCCAGTGAGAGCGGTTGGAATACAGAGGCACTTCACTCAGCCTTTCTGAACGGATTCAGCAAGGTTCTCAAGGATGACCTGGCTTCCCCGGATAACCCTGACACTCTGGATGAGCTTATCGTTCTGGTCATCCGGATTGACAACCGGCTTCGGGAACGTCGTCGTGAGAGGATGGAGGGGTTCCGAGTTGTTGCCAGTTTTTCGGGTTCCGCTGAGGGAGTCGATTCTTTGTTTGTTCCACATGCTGCGTTTGCTTGTCCGGTACCCCGTCAGAGTTCTCAATTCAGCTCTGGTTCTCCTTCATATCCTTCAGAGGAGACAAGGACATTGGGACGCACAAGAATTTCGCTCTGGAGAGATGGTGCAGGATTAACGAGCAACGTTGTCTTTACTGTGGGCAGTCTGAACATTTCCGTGCCTCCTGTCCCGAGCTGACGGAAAATGGATTGACTCATCAGTAGACAGGAGAATAGTGGCGAGTCAGATAAAGTCTCCAGCTGCCGACACGGTATGCACCTTGCTTCCGGCAAACCTGCGGTGGGATAATGGGCAGTTGGACATTCCTGATTTCATAGACTGGGGCTTCCGACTGTTTTCTGGATTGCACATTAGCTCGCAAACAGGGGCTGCATCTCACTAAGCTGGACATTCCGTTGTCGGTCACTGCGCTGGATGGTCAACCCCTAGGGTCAGGGAAGGTGAAGCAACTCACCATGCCTATCCAGCTACGACTTCTGGATTATCATGTGGAGTTTATCCAGGTACATTTGGTGGACTCTCCTAAGCTTCCTTGGTTCTTGGACATCTGTGGCTTTCTATCCTAATATTCAAATTGACTGGCCCTCAGGAAGAGTTCTGGGATGGAATCCTTCATGCCAGTCCACCTGCCAGCAACCCTCTCCACATCTTTCCAACCCTGCTCGTCTGGAGGCTTTTCCTGTTCCCCCGGCTGGGGATGACAAGCCTGATTTTCCCCGCGTACCTCGGGATTACTGGGATCTGGGTCAGGTCTTCAGCAAAAGAAGGGCCAGCAAACTTCCTCCTTACAGGTCCTACGATTGTGCCATCGACCTCCTGCCTAGCACCACTCCTTCGAGAGGAGGGCTGTATTCTCTCTCAGGTCTGGAGACTGCAGCCATGAACAGTTCAATTAAGGAGGCACTGGTGGCTGGTTTTATTCAGCCATCCACTTCACCTGCAGGAGCGGGTTTTTTCTTTGTTGGAAAGAGAGATGGGGGATTACGTCCGTGTATTGATACCGGGGTTAAAATAACTGGGGTTAAAATAATAAATAATTGTTCCTCACGGTCCAAGGTATGTCAGTGGGCTCACACGTCGCGTCTCCCCTCTCATACGGGAGGGAAGCGAACGCTAAAGTTTCTCAGGAGGTGGTTTTGGTGGCCCTCGGCGGAGGCGGACAGTCGGACCTTTGTGGCTGCTTGTCCGACATGCTCCCGGAACAAGACTCCTCATCAGCAGCATCTGGGGCTTCTTCATCCAACACCTTCTCGACCCTGGTCTCATCTCTATGGATTTCATCATGGGTCTTCCATCCTCAGAGGGTCACACTGTCATCCTGGTCATAGTGGACCGCTTTTCCAAGGCGGCACATTTCATT
Organism: Salvelinus namaycush; assembly: GCF_016432855.1. Taxonomy (NCBI): domain Eukaryota; kingdom Metazoa; phylum Chordata; class Actinopteri; order Salmoniformes; family Salmonidae; genus Salvelinus; species Salvelinus namaycush. Next base: position 82,566,829 of record NC_052310.1, read on the forward strand.
CCGCTGCCTAAGCTTCCATCTGCCCGTGAGACTGCTCAGCTAGTCATTCAGCATGTTTTCTGCCTTCATGGACTTCCTCTGGACCAACGGTCAAACGGAGCAGGTGAACCAGGATCTGGAGACCGCCTTATGGTGCTGTGTGTCCCCCGCCACTTGGAGTCAGCATCTTCACTTGGTGGTGTAGTCACACAACACTCTCCAGTGTTCCTCCACCGGCCTGTCACCATTCCAGGTTTTGTACGAATAACAGCCTCCTCTGTTTCCAGATCAGGAGATTGAAGTGGCGGTTCCATCCCCTCAACGTCTCATCTCTCGTTGCCGTCAGACCTGGAAGAGGGTTCGGTCAGCACTCCTGAGGTCCTCAGCTCGGGTTCAGCGACAGGCCAACCGTCATCGCTGTTTGAGTCCTCTCCTGCGTTCCAGCCAGATGGACTGGTTGTCTACTAGGCATCTGCCTCTGCGCTTGGAATCAAGGAAGTCGGCACCCCGGTATGTTGGGCCATTCAAAGTTCTACGGCACATTAATCCAGTGGCCTATCGTCTTCCCCGATCCATAAGGGTTCATCCCACGTTCCACATCTCCAGACTCAAGCCTGTGGTGTTCAGTCCTCTGGTTCCGGCCACTCGGCCTCCACCTCGCATGATAGCGGGACAGCCAGTCTACACTGTGTGACGCATCCTCTCCAGTCGCCAGTTTCGGCGTGGGACTCAGTATCTCGTGGACTGGGAAGGTTACGGTCCTGAGGAGCGATCCTGGGTTCCGGCTTGGGACATTCTGGATCCCGGACTCATTTGGGATTTCCGTCGCCGTTCAGCTACCCCTGGTGGAACATCAGGAGCTGTTCCTTGTTTCCTTAGGTTACCGCTGAAGGGCACCCTTACCCTGTTTTCTAGTGTCCAGGTTACCCTGATTATTACTTATTGGATTCACCTGTGTTTAATTACCTTCCATGTTCACCTGGTTGCCTTGTTATTTAGGTTCCTCAGGTACCCTGTATCTTCGCTTAGGTCTCATGTTTTATTAGTGTGGGGTTGCCATGTTTCTGCTTGCTGTGTTTCTCTGCGCCTGGGTTTCGAGTTCGTACTAGCATTATTGTTATAGATAGCGTCTATCTCCAGACCATCAGACTGTTAAACAGCTTCTATCTCCAGACCATCAGACTGTTGAACAGATTCTATCTCCAGACCATCAGACTGTTGAACAGCTTCTATTACCAGACCATCAGACTGTTAAACAGCTTCTATCTCCAGACCATCAGACTGTTAAACAGCTTCTATCTCCAGACCATCAGACTGTTGAACAGCTTCTATTACCAGACCATCAGACTGTTGAACAGCTTCTATTACCAGACCATCAGACTGTTGAACAGCTTCTATCTCCAGACCATCAGACTGTTGAACAGCTTCTATTACCAGACCATCAGACTGTTAAACAGCTTCTATCTCCAGACCATCAGACTGTTAAACAGCTTCTATCTCCAGACCATCAGACTGTTGAACAGCTTCTATTACCAGACCATCAGACTGTTGAACAGCTTCTATTACCAGACCATCAGACTGTTAAACAGCTTCTATCTCCAGACCATCAGACTGTTGAACAGCTTCTATTACCAGACCATCAGACTGTTGAACAGCTTCTATTACCAGACCATCAGACTGTTAAACAGCTTCTATCTCCAGACCATCAGACTGTTGAACAGCTTCTATTACCAGACCATCAGACTGTTGAACAGCGTCTATCTCCAGACCATCAGACTGTTAAACAGTCATCGCACCATCTTCTGTAATAAGAGACAAAGACTCACTCACACACCTCATACACACGCATACTCCAATACTCACAAACACACGAACACACACGCACACACAAACACAACTCTGCTGTCCCATGTATATACTGTAGAGACATTAAACACGGGATAGTTTCTTAATGTTTTCTATCTGTGTATTCATGCACTGGATGCTCCACATGGCTCATTCTAATATATCTACCACTACATTGCATTTAGTTCCACTGTTAATTTATACGCTGAATTCTCAACATCGCTCACTGTAATATATCCACTGCTGTACATATCATTCTAAGTATATCTTGTTGGAGTATATAAAGAGATTGCATTTGGATTACTGATACAGTGATGTTTGGGTTGTTAACTGGACTCGTTCTGACATTCCTGATTTCTTGTTTTATTATTATTTGTGTACTTGTTTGACATTTTTGCTGCACTGTTAGGAACTAGTAACATAAGCATTTCACTGCACCTGCTACAACATCTGATGAACTGTGTACGCAACCAAAAACTTTGATTTGCTATATTTCCAGTCATGGTGTTATATATGTATATGTATATAGCCCACCCAATTTACCTACCTCACCCCCATACTGCTTTTATTTATTTACTTTTCTGCTCTTTTGCACACCAGTATCTCTACTTGCACATGATCATCTGATGATTTATCACTCCAGTGTTAATCTGCTAAATTGTAATTATTCGATTTATTGCCTACCTCCTCATGCCTTTTGCACACATTGTATATAGATTCTCTTTTTTTCTACCATGTTATTGACTTGTTTATTGTTTACTCCATGTGTAACTCTGTGTTGTTGTCTGTTCACACTGCTATGCTTTATCTTGGCCAGGTCGCAGTTGCAAATGAGAACTTGTTCTCAACTAGCCTACCTGGTTAAATAAAGGTGAAATAAAATAAAAAATAAAAATATGCACAGTGTGCTGGCTGACTGATAAGAAAAACAAACCTAGCAGGATGGTCGGAGAGGGTGTGTGTGACTGAGCTGAATGCAGAGATGGCAGAGCCTCTAGCAGTAGTAGGCATTGGTGGACTAGAGAGAGAGATGCTAACGACGGATGGCAGACTGAGTTAAGCTCTTGGCTATTCTGTGTATCTGGGAGGGTGTCTCTCTCTCTTTCTCTCTCTCTCTCCCATTATATCCAAACAGCAGTGTTCCATTTTCCTTTCTGTTCCTCATAGTGCGTACTTCCTATGACCTACTCTGCCCAAACAGTGCACTTATAGTAAGGTCTTTGAGAACATTAGCCTGAAAGATACAGGGTTTTATAATGACATCTGGGAGGTTTGACCTGTTGACTATGTCTATCTTTTCTCTATAATGGATCAGAGTGCTCCTTGTCTTCAGAACAAAGACCCTCTGTGTCCCAAATGGAACCCTATTCCCAATGTAGTGCACTCTATGGGGCCTAGTCAAAAGTATTGCACTATATAGGAAATAAGGTGTCATTTGGAATTAACACAAAGAGTAGCTACACCTTGCTCTGGCTATGAGTCTCTTCTTCATTAGTCCTTTTACAGAAATACATCTTATTTAATGTTCACTGTAATTATCAGGTTGCACACTTTTAGCCTTTGTTCTTTTTCCTGTCTTTTTTCTCTTTCTTACAGGCAAGAGGAGAGGAGGAGAAGAGGTGGGGAGAAGAGGAGGAGGAGAGGGGGAGGAGGAGGAGAGGAGGAGAAGAGGAGGAAGAGGAGAAGAGGGGGACAGGAGAAGAGGAGAAGAGAAGGGGAGACGAGGAGGAGGAGGAGGAGGAGGAGAGGATGATAAGAGGGGAACAGGAGAAGAGGGGGGGATGAGGAGAAGAGAAGAGGGGAAGAGAAGGAGAGGAGAAGAGGGGAACAGGAGAAGAGGAGGGGAGAAGGGGATAAGAACAGGAGAAGAGGGGGACAGGAGAAGAGGAGTAGAAGAGAAGGGGAGAAGAGGGGAAGAGAAGGAGAAGGGAAGAGGGGAATAGGAGAAGAGGAGGGGAGAAGAGGAGGAGGAGGAGAGAAGGATAAGAGGGGAACAGGAGGGGAGGAGGAGAAGAGAAGAGGGGAAGAGAAGGAGAGGAGAAGAGGGGAACAGGAGGGGGGAGAAGGGGAGGGGAACAGAAGTGGAGAAGAGGAGAAAGAGAAGGAGAGGGGAAGAGAAGAAGAGGGGAACAGGAGAAGTGGAGAAGAGGAGAAGAAGAAGGAGAGGGGAAGAGAAGAAGAGGGGAACAGGAGAAGAGGAGGGAAGAGGAGGAGAAGGAGAGGGGGAGAGGGGAACAGGAGGAGGAGATGAGGAGAGGAGTTCTAGCCTGCAGACATCCATAAAGTAAGTAGAATACTCTTTGACCTGAAACATGATCTGAGCTCCCTACCTCCCCTCTCCTCGCTACACACATCCATCTTGAGAAAAGGAAATGACTGTTTGAAGACCTGCACTCAGGCTCAGTTGCGGAATATCTTACTAGGAGCTCACTGAACTGACTGACATAACAGAGCTGGTCTGTAGGCTACATCACAGTACAGCAGTAGCATGAACCCCATACGAAAACACCAGCCAGTCTGATTGATTTGTTTTACCCTTCCCCTTGGCCCTAAATTGGCAGATCTGAAGGGTTTGGATAGGTATCAGCAGTGAAGTGTTGGAGCTTCAACCATATTGCTTCTACCTTACAGATTGTTAAACATCAAAGCGCTAGGGCCAGAGGGAAGGGTTGAGGGGCGATTAGGGGCGTGCTGAACCTGTCTCCTCTTCCCCAACAGAATCAGTCACCTGAGTTTAAGATTAGACTAGTATCAAGATGATTGCTTGAGACCATAGAAATATAATGATTTCTTGCTTGTACTTCCTCGCATGGGTACAATCAATATGGTCACCGGCCCACCCATCACAGAACATTGACCTGAATGGCTTGACTCTCCATTCAAGTAATTCTATTCATATAGTTGAGACTAGGTTTGCCATCCCTACGGTTATTCTCTCTATGGTTCAGCTTCCATACTTCAGGACAGGTCTGTAAGGTTATTTATTCTCTACGCTTCAGCTTCCATACTTCAGGACAGGTCTGTAAGGTTATTCTCTCTATGGTTCAGCTTCCATACTTAGGACAGGTCTGTAAGGTTAGTCTCTCTATGGTTCAGCTTCCATACTTCAGGACAGGTCTGTAAGGTTATTCTCTCTATGGTTCAGCTTCCATACTTCAGGACAGGTCTGTAAGGTTAGTCTCTCTATGGTTCAGCTTCCATACTTCAGGACAGGTCTGTAAGGTTAGTCTCTCTATGGTTCAGCTTCCATACTTCAGGACAGGTCTGTAAGGTTATTCTCTCTATGGTTCAGCTTCCATACTTCAGGACAGGTCTGTAAGGTTAGTCTCTCTATGGTTCAGCTTCCATACTTCAGGACAGGTCTGTAAGGTTAGTCTCTCTATGGTTCAGCTTCCATACTTCAGGACAGGTCTGTAAGGTTATTTATTCTCTACGCTTCAGCTTCCATACTTCAGGACAGGTCTGTAAGGTTATTCTCTCTATGGTTCAGCTTCCATACTTCAGGACAGGTCTGTAAGGTTAGTCTCTCTATGGTTCAGCTTCCATACTTCAGGACAGGTCTGTAAGGTTATTCTCTCTATGGTTCAGCTTCCATACTTCAGGACAGGTCTGTAAGGTTAGTCTCTCTATGGTTCAGCTTCCATACTTCAGGACAGGTCTGTAAGGTTAGTCTCTCTATGGTTCAGCTTCCATACTTCAGGACAGGTCTGTAAGGTTATTCTCTCTATGGTTCAGCTTCCATACTTCAGGACAGGTCTGTAAGGTTAGTCTCTCTATGGTTCAGCTTCCATACTTCAGGACAGGTCTGTAAGGTTAGTCTCTCTATGGTTCAGCTTCCATACTTCAGGACAGGTCTGTAAGGTTAGTCTCTCTATGGTTCAGCTTCCATACTTCAGGACAGGTCTGTAAGGTTATTCTCTCTATGGTTCAGCTTTCATACTTCAGGACAGGTCTGTAAGGTTATGTATTCTCTACGGTTCAGCTTCCATACTTCAGGACAGGTCTGTAAGGTTATTCTCTCTATGGTTCAGCTTCCATACTTCAGGACAGGTCTGTAAGGTTAGTCTCTCTATGGTTCAGCTTCCATACTTCAGGACAGGTCTGTAAGGTTCGTCTCTCTATGGTTCAGCTTCCATACTTCAGGACAGGTCTGTAAGGTTCGTCTCTCTATGGTTCAGCTTCCATACTTCAGGGCAAGTCTGTAAGGTTAGTCGCTCTATGGTTCAGCTTCCATACTTCAGGGCAAGTCTGTAAGGTTATTCTCTCTATGGTTCAGCTTCCATACTTCAGGACAGGTCTGTAAGGTTAGTCTCTCTATGGTTCAGCTTCCATACTTCAGGACAGGTCTGTAAGGTTCGTCTCTCTATGGTTCAGCTTCCATACTTCAGGACAGGTCTGTAAGGTTCGTCTCTCTATGGTTCAGCCTCCATACTTCAGGTCAAGTCTGTAAGTGTATCTGATATGTAGATGAGTTCCTATTGTTCTTCACCATGAGACATGGAATGCATAGTTATACCATACAGAAATGACAGCTACAGTACCAACTCAACCTTTACATTCAAATCTACTTATAAATGCCATACTTATTGAAAAAGACCAGAAGCGATAATGATGTAGCCTAATAACGATCACACAGAGTTGCCTCTTCCAGTACAGTATACTGTAGAAGTCAAAATGTATCAAGTCTCAGAGTAGGAGTGCTGATCTAGGATCTATCTCGCTTTCTCTCTCTCTGTATCTTATCTAAGACGCATGATACATACAGCCTCAGAGATCTACTCAGCTATGGCTAACTAATTATTCTGAAGAATACCACTGCTATATCAGTGAAAATGTTCTCCGGTTGCTTTGAGTCAGATAGCAAAATGTAAGGTTATAGCCTCATGGCATTCTCAAGTGTTTTGACCTTCCAAAGTTCATTTACAAGAAGGTTACTTTCCTTCCCACAGTATCATTACAACTGTACATCATCATCATCATCATCGCAGGATGTTGATTCCATCCCCAAAAATGTCATGCATATCATCATGCTCTTCCAACGAAGGACCAGACATAATCAAGCATGACAAGAGTGATAGCAAGTACAGTTCATCACATGAAACCTTGCAGAATCTTAAAGCGCCTCTGTTTCTCTCCATCAGTATGTCTTCTTAAGCACATTCTCCTGCAGGGTTCTTCCAGTGTCTCAACCTTTTCATTAAGACAAGCAGTCTATGCTCTTTACTCCTTGAGGGAGCTCTTAAATTAAGTCAGCTACTCATCTCTCGGACTGAACGTCCCATCCCACAGACCAGTGCCTGTCCACGGACTAGAAGTCGAGAAACACTGCTCAGTTCTACCTGGAGTTGCTGGTCTCTGCCAGCCTGTTGTTCATGATCCCCAGAGCGCCCACTCCTCCAGAGAATCCGTTATGTCTCGAGCCCCCACACACTGTTCTTGGATAACCGTTAGCGGACTCTGATAACTGCTTCTGCATGAGTGCCAGTGAGACCTTATTCGAGGCCGTCAGGTCCTTCATTGATATCATCTCTCCCGAGAGTCTGCGTCCTCCTCCCTCCATGTCTCTTTCGTAGGGTCCCGAATCCCCCGAGTCCAGCGTGCGTTTGATTCGGAAGCGACCTTTACGGATTCTCGAACCAGGCCGGATGGCGTTGCGGCGACCCAATGGGAAAGAGTTGGACTTGATTTTACACCGCTGGCAGCATAGGTTCTGAAGCATCCAGTTGAGCACCTGAATGAAGGAAGTATTAAGGGAATTTGATTAGACATTTAAAATACAGATAGAGTTGCCTCAGCCATTTGAGTACAACAATGCATACATACAAAATGATGGAGGATTAAAAATACAATATTGTCGACAGACTCATTTCCATTGTTCAACATCTACCTGTTTGATGACGATGGAGATGACGTTGAACAGAGAGTAGATGCAGCACACGCCCATGAGGATGAACAGGCAGTTGGCCAGACGGTACAGCGGCTGGTACTCATAGTCCGCTCTCTGGCTCGACACCAGGTCCCCAAAGCCGATGGTACTGGAGGAGGAGGAGGAGGAAGAAAAAGAAGAAGAGTATGACTTTATTGCCTGTATTTATCCCCCTCGAGACTAGGGTTCAGAATCCCAGTAACTTTCCCCAAATTCCCCAGTTTTCCAGAAATCCGGTTGGAGGATATCTTACTTATTACCTCCCAATTCCAGGAATCGGTAGTACTTTATGACAACTCCAATTAATAAAGCATCGATAATGGATTATTAAAGAGTTTATTATTAATTGATGAATCATTACACCATTCATAAGATGTTTAATATATGTCTTTATTAAACCATTTCCTAATCATTAGTTAAGTATTTTTGCATGGCCTCATCTAAAGTGTGGGCTCTTTATACTTTATAAATACTTTATAAATGTTTTGTGTGACCAATGTAATTTTTCACTAAAAGATGGACATGCTCCTTGGTTTCAAAATAGACCCGAGAACATATCAATGGTTAAAGAATAATCACAATGCACAGGATGTTAAACTAAAAATATTGTCTAATAAAAGCATGAGCTGGTGCACACCCAGAGAAAATTATTTTAATTTAGAGGTGCTGACCAAAGTTTTTTTTACCCCAAAAATTACTGGGAGGTTATACATATGGAGTGTGCACCAGCTCCTAAAGTGCCTTGCAAAAGTATTCATTCCCCTTGGCATTTTTCCTATTTTGTTGCATTACAAGCTGTAATTTAAATGGAATTTTATTTGGATGTCATGTAATGGATATGCACAGAATAGTCCAAATTGGTGAAGTGAAATAAAAAAGAAATACTTGTTTCAAAAAATTATTAAAAATAAAAACCGCAAAAGTGGTGCGTGCATATGTATTCACCTCCTTTGCTATGAAGCCTCTAAATAAGATCTGGTGCAACCAATTACCTTCAGAAGTCACATTATTAGTTAAATAAAGTCCACCTGTGTGCAATCTAAGTGTCACATGATCTGTGACATGATCAAAGTATATATACACCTGTTCTGAAAGGCCCCAGAGTCTGCAACACCACTAAGCAAGGGGCACTACCAAGCAAGCGGCACCATAAAGACCAAGGAGCTCTCCAAACAGGTCAGGGACAAAGTTGTGGAGAAGTACAGATCAGGGTTGGGTTATAAAAAACTATCAAAAAATTTGAACATCCCACAGAGCACCATTAAATCCATTATTAAAAAATTGAAAGAATATGGCACCACAACAAACCTGCCAAGAGAGGGCCGCCCACCAAAACTCACAGACCAGGCAAGGAGGGCATTAATCAGAGAGGCAACAAAGACACCAAAGATACCCTGAAGAAGCTGCAAAGCTCCACAGCTGAGTTTGGAGTATCTGTCCATAGGACCATTTTAAGCCGTACACTCCACAGAACAGGGCTTTACGGAAGAGTGGCCAGAAAAAAAGCCATTGCTTAAAAAAAAATAAGCAAACACATTTGGTGTTCGCCAAAAGGCATGTGGGAGACTCCCCAAACATATGGAAGAAGGTACTCTGGTCAGATGAGACAGAAATGTAGCTTTTTGGCCATCAAGGAAAACGCTATGTCTGGCGCAAACCCAACACATCTCATCACCCAGAGAATACCATCCCCACGGTGAAGCATGGTGGTGGCAGCATCATGCTGTGGGGATGTTTTTCATCGGCAGGGACTGGGAGACTGGTCAGAATTGAAGGAATGATGGATGGCGCTAAATACAGAGAAATTCTTGAGGGAAACCTGTTTCAGTCTTCCAGAGATTTGACACTGGGACGGAGGTTCACCTTCCAGCAGGACAATGACCCTAAGCATACTGCTAAAGCAACACTTGAGTGGTTTATTAAGGTGAAACGTCTTGGAATGTCTTGGAATGGCCTAGTCAAAGCCCAGACCTCAATCCAATTGAGAATCTGTGGTATGACATAGCGGAATACCTGTCGACAACATCCAGTGAAATTGGAGGGCGCGCAATTCAAATAAATAATCGTAATATTAAACATTCATTAACATACAAGTATCTTGTATCATTTAAAAGCTTAAATTCTTGTTAATATAACTGCATTGTCCGATTTACAATATGCTTTACAGCGAAAGCATACCATGCGATTGTCTGAGGACGGCGCCCCACATCAACATATTTTTCAACCAGCACAGGCTTCACAAAATCACAAATAGCGATTAAATAAATCACTTACTGTTGAGAATCTTCCTCTGTTTGCAATCCCAAGGGTCCCAGCTACAACATGAATGGTCGTTTTGTTAGATAAAATCCTTCTTTATATCCCAAAAAGTCTGTTTAGTTGGCGCCATCGATTTCAGTAATCCACTTGTTCAACATGCAGACAAAGGAATCCAAAAAGCTACCGCTAAACTTCGTCCAAAGAAGTCAAACGTTTCTATTTAATACTTAGGTACCCTAAATGTAAATAAACTATAATATTTAATACGGAAAGTAGTATGTTCAATAGGAAAGTAAAATTAGTAAGCTCACGCCCTCTTCCTCGCACGCCGAAAGACTGATATTGTTTCCGGTGGTCTCTTCCCAAAAACATCAAATTCTTACTTGTTTTTGAAGAAACAAGCCTGAAACCTTGAATAAAGACTGTTGACATCTAGTGGAAGCCATAGGAATTGCAATCTGGAAGCCAGAATTACATAGGACTCATAGCTTTCCATTATAAGAGCCTGGGACTTTAGCACAAAAACGGGTTTTTCTTCGGATTTTCACCTGCCATATCAATTCTGTTATAGTCTCAGACATTATTTTACATTTTTTAGAAACGTCAAAGTGTTTCCTATGCAATGCTACCATTATATGCATATCCTGGCTTCTGGGTCTGAGTAACAGGCAGTTTACTTTGGGCATGTTAGTCAGGCGGAAATTCAGGAAAATAGACCCTGGCTCTAAGAATTGCTGTACACCAGCAGAACCTATCCAACTTGAAGGAGCTGGAGCAGTTTTGCCTTGAAGAATGGGCAAAAATCCCAGTGGCTAAATGTGCCAAGCTTATAAAGATATACCCCAAGAGACTTGCAGCTGTAATTGCTGCAAAAGGTGGCTCTACAAAGCATTGACTTTGGGGGGTGAATAGTTATGTCATGTTTTGTCTTTGATCATGTCTTGTCCCTGTGCTTCCCTCTGCTGGTCTTATTAGGTTCTTTCCCTCTTTCTCTCTCTCTCTCTCTCCTCCTCCCTCTCTCCCTCTCCCGCTCTCTCTCTCTATCGTTCCGTTCCTGCTCCCAGCTGTTCTCATTCTCCTAACGACCTCATTTACTCTTTCACACCTGTCCCCTATTTTGCCCTCTGATTAGAGTCCCTATTTCTCCCTCTGTTTTCCGCTTCTGTCCTTGTCGGATTCTTGTTTGATGTTTGCTGTTCCTGTGTCCTTGTTCCGCCCTGTCGTGTTCTTTGCCTTCTTCAGATGCTGCGTGTGAGCAGGTGTCTATGTCAGCTACGGCCAGTGCCTTCCTGAAGCGACCTGCAGTCTGTGGTCGCGTCTCCAGTCGTTCCTCTCTATTGACGAGAGGATTTCAGTTTCCTGTTTTGGATTGACCATTGATAATATCCAGGAGAATCATTATTTGTTTAATATTGGAATAAAGACTCTGTTACTATTACGTCGCTTTTGGGTCCTCATTCACCAGCATAACAGAAGAATCCGACCAAGATGGACCCAGCGACTATGGATTCTCTCAACACTGCCGTCGAGTTCCAGGGAGCAATGCTCGGCAGACACGAGCAGGAATTGTTTGCTGCTCGTCATGCCGTTGAGACCCTGGCCGCTCAGGTCTCCGATCTCTCTGGACAGTTTCAGAGTCTTCGTCTCGTGCCACCAGCTACTTCCTGGTCTTCCGAGTCTCCGGAACCTAGGGTTAATAACCCACCATGTTACTCTGGGCAGCCCACTGAGTGTCGCTCTTTTCTCACCCAGTGTGATATTGTGTTCTCTCTCCAGCCCAACACGTACTCTAGTGAGAGAGCTCGGATCGCTTACGTCATATCACTCCTTACTGGTCGGGCTCGGGAGTGGGGCACAGCTATCTGGGAGGCAAGGGCTGAGTGTTCTAACGATTATCAGAACTTTAAAGAGGAGATGATACGGGTTTTTGATCGTTCAGTTTTTGGGAAGGAGGCTTCCAGGGCCCTGGCTTCCCTATGTCAAGGTGATCGATCCATAACGGATTACTCTATAGAGTTTCGCACTCTTGCTGCATCCAGTGACTGGAACGAGCCGGCGTTGCTCGCTCGTTTTCTGGAGGGACTCCACGCTGAGGTTAAGGATGAGATTCTCTCCCGGGAGGTTCCTTCCAGCGTGGACTCTTTGATTGCACTCGCCATCCGCATAGAACGACGGGTAGATCTTCGTCACCGAGCTCGTGGAAGAGAGCTCACGTTAACGGTGTTTCCCCTCTCCGCATCTCAACCATCTCCTCCCACCGGCTCAGAGACTGAGCCCATGCAGCTGGGAGGTATTCGCATCTCGACAAAGGAGAGGGAACGGAGAATCACCAACCGCCTTTGCCTCTATTGCGGTTCTGCTGGACATTTTGTCATGTCATGTCCAGTAAAAGCCAGAGCTCATCAGTAAGCGGAGGGCTACTGGTGAGCGCTACTACTCAGGTCTCTCCATCAAGATCCTGTACTACCTTGTCGGTCCATCTACGCTGGACCGGTTCGGCTGCTTCCTGCAGTGCCTTGATAGACTCTGGGGCTGAGGGTTGTTTTATGGACGAAGCATGGGCTCGGAAACATGACATTCCTCTCAGACAGTTAGGGAAGCCCACGCCCATGTTCGCCTTAGATGGTAGTCTTCTCCCCAGTATCAGATGTGAGACACTACCTTTAACCCTCACAGTATCTGGTAACCACAGTGAGACCATTTCCTTTTTGATTTTTCGTTCACCTTTTACACCTGTTGTTTTGGGTCATCCCTGGCTAGTATGTCATAATCCTTCTATTAATTGGTCTAGTAATTCTATCCTATCCTGGAACGTTTCTTGTCATGTGAAGTGTTTAATGTCTGCTATCCCTCCTGTGTCTTCTGTCCCCTCTACTCAGGAGGAACCTGGTGATTTGACAGGAGTGCCGGAGGAATATCATGATCTGCGCACGGTCTTCAGTCGGTCCAGAGCCAGCTCCCTTCCTCCTCACCGGTCGTATGATTGTTGTATTGATCTCCTTCCGGGGACCACTCCCCCTCGGGGTAGACTATACTCTCTGTCGGCTCCCGAACGTAAGGCTCTCGAGGATTATCTGTCTGTTTCTCTCGACGCCGGTACCGTGGTGCCTTCTTCCTCTCCCGCCGGAGCGGGATTTTTCTTTGTTAAGAAGAAGGACGGTACTCTGCGCCCCTGCGTGGATTATCGAGGGCTGAATGACATAACGGTTAAGAATCGTTATCCGCTTCCCCTTATGTCGTCAGCCTTCGAGATTTTGCAGGGAGCCAGGTGCTTTACTAAGTTGGACCTTCGTAACGCTTACCATCTCGTACGCATCAGAGAGGGGGACGAGTGGAAAACGGCGTTTAACACTCCGTTAGGGCATTTTGAATACCGGGTTCTGCCGTTCGGTCTCGCTAATGCTCCAGCTGTCTTTCAGGCATTAGTTAATGATGTACTGAGAGACATGCTGAACATTTTTGTTTTCGTTTACCTTGACGATATCCTGATTTTTTCACCGTCACTCGAGATTCATGTTCAGCACGTTCGACGTGTACTCCAGCGCCTTTTAGAGAATTGTCTCTACGTGAAGGCTGAGAAGTGCGCCTTTCATGTCTCCTCTGTCACATTTCTCGGTTCTGTTATTTCCGCTGAAGGCATTCAGATGGATCCCGCTAAGGTCCAGGCTGTCAGCGATTGGCCCGTCCCTAAGTCACGTGTCGAGTTGCAGCGCTTTCTCGGTTTCGCTAATTTCTATCGGCGTTTCATTCGTAATTTCGGTCAAGTGGCTGCCCCTCTCACAGCTCTGACTTCTGTCAAGACTTGCTTTAAGTGGTCCGGTTCCGCCCAGGGAGCTTTTGATCTCCTCAAGAAGCGTTTTACATCCGCCCCTATCCTTGTTACTCCTGACGTCACTAAACAATTCATTGTCGAGGTTGACGCTTCAGAGGTGGGCGTGGGAGCCATTCTGTCTCAGCGCTTCCACTCTGACGATAAGGTCCATCCTTGCGCTTACTTTTCTCATCGCCTGTCGCCATCGGAGCGCAACTATGATGTGGGTAACCGCGAACTGCTCGCCATCCGCTTAGCCATAGGCGAATGGCGACAGTGGTTGGAGGGGGCGACCGTCCCTTTTGTCGTTTGGACTGACCATAAGAACCTTGAGTACATCCGTTCGGCCAAACGACTTAATGCACGTCAAGCTCGTTGGGCGTTGTTTTTCGCTCGTTTCGAGTTCGTGATTTCCTATCGCCCGGGAAATAAGAACACCAAGCCTGATGCCTTATCCCGTCTCTTTAGTTCTTCTGTGGCTTCTACCGACCCCGAGGGGATTCTCCCTGAAGGGCGTGTTGTCGGGTTGACTGTCTGGGGAATTGAGAGACAGGTAAAGCAAGCACTCACTCACACTGCGTCGCCGCGCGCTTGTCCTAGTAACCTTCTGTTCGTTCCTGTCTCTACTCGTCTGGCTGTTCTTCAGTGGGCTCACTCTGCCAAGTTAGCTGGCCACCCCGGCGTTCGGGGTACGCTTGCTTCTATTCGCCAGCGGTTTTGGTGGCCTACTCAGGAGCGGGACACGCGTCGTTTCGTGGCTGCTTGTTCGGACTGCGCGCAGACTAAGTCAGGTAACTCTCCTCCTGCCGGTCGTCTCAGACCGCTTCCCATTCCTTCTCGACCATGGTCTCACATCGCCTTAGACTTTATTACCGGTCTGCCTTCGTCTGCGGGGAAGACTGTGATTCTTACGGTTATCGATAGGTTCTCTAAGGCGGCACATTTCATTCCCCTCGCTAAGCTTCCTTCCGCTAAGGAGACGGCACAAATCATCATTGAGAATGTGTTCAGAATTCATGGCCTCCCGTTAGACGCCGTTTCAGACAGAGGTCCGCAATTCACGTCACAGTTTTGGAGGGAGTTCTGTCGTTTGATTGGTGCTTCCGTCAGTCTCTCTTCCGGGTTTCATCCCCAGTCTAACGGTCAAGCAGAAAGGGCCAATCAGTCGATTGGTCGCATATTACGCAGCCTTTCGTTTCGAAACCCTGCGTCTTGGGCAGAACAGCTCCCCTGGGCTGAGTACGCTCACAACTCGCTTCCTTCGTCTGCTACCGGTCTATCTCCGTTTCAGAGTAGTCTTGGGTACCAGCCTCCTCTGTTCTCGTCCCAGCTCGCCGAGTCCAGCGTTCCCTCCGCTCAGGCTTTTGTCCAACGTTGTGAGCGCACCTGGAGGAGGGTCAGGTCTGCACTTTGCCGTTACAGGGCGCAGACTGTGAGAGCCGCCAATAAACGTAGGATTAAGAGTCCTAGGTATTGTCGCGGTCAGAGAGTGTGGCTTTCCACTCGTAACCTTCCCCTTACGACAGCTTCTCGCAAGTTGACTCCGCGGTTCATTGGTCCGTTCCGTGTTTCTCAGGTCGTCAATCCTGTCGCTGTGCGACTGCTTCTTCCGCAACATCTTCGTCGCGTCCACCCTGTCTTCCATGTCTCTTGTGTCAAGCCTTTTCTTCGCGCCCCCGTTCGTCTTCCCTCCCCCCCCCCCGTCCTTGTCGAGGGCGCTCCTATTTACAAGGTACGGAAGATCATGGACATGCGTTCTCGGGGACGTGGTCACCAGTACTTAGTGGATTGGGAGGGTTACGGTCCTGAGGAGAGGAGTTGGGTTCCATCTCGGGACGTGCTGGACCGTTCGTTGATTGATGATTTCCTTCGTTGCCGCCAGGGTTCCTCCTCGAGTGCGCCAGGTGGCGCTCGGTGAGTGGGGGGGTACTGTCATGTTTTGTCTTTGATCATGTCTTGTCCCTGTGCTTCCCTCTGCTGGTCTTATTAGGTTCTTTCCCTCTTTCTCTCTCTCTCTCTCTCCTCCTCCCTCTCTCCCTCTCCCGCTCTCTCTCTCTATCGTTCCGTTCCTGCTCCCAGCTGTTCTCATTCTCCTAACGACCTCATTTACTCTTTCACACCTGTCCCCTATTTTTCCCTCTGATTAGAGTCCCTATTTCTCCCTCTGTTTTCCGCTTCTGTCCTTGTCGGATTCTTGTTTGATGTTTGCTGTTCCTGTGTCCTTGTTCCGCCCTGTCGTGTTCTTTGCCTTCTTCAGATGCTGCGTGTGAGCAGGTGTCTATGTCAGCTACGGCCAGTGCCTTCCTGAAGCGACCTGCAGTCTGTGGTCGCGTCTCCAGTCGTTCCTCTCTATTGACGAGAGGATTTCAGTTTCCTGTTTTGGATTGACCATTGATAATATCCAGGAGAATCATTATTTGTTTAATACTGGAATAAAGACTCTGTTACTATTACGTCGCTTTTGGGTCCTCATTCACCAGCATAACAAGTTATGCACGCTCAAGTTTTTTTTTGTCTTATTACTTGTTTGTTTCACAATCTTCAAAGTGGTAGGCATGTTGTGTAAATCAAATGATACAAACCCCCCAAATTTCCATTTTAATTCCAGGTTGTAAGGCAACTAAATAGGAAAAATGCCAAGGGGGTGAATACTTTCACAAGCCACTGTATTTCCATGTGAAACAACTTTTGCAAAGACTTGAGGAAGAGTTATAATGTGAATGTTTTGCTAATGTTGTCAACCTCGCAAATGCAAACTAATCCTAAAACAGGGAGATGTAACCTACACACAACAGCTGGCCGGACCGACAGTTTTTCGCTGGTGGGTTTTTATTCCTTCAGTACTACTGATATGTCATTGAGGTAGAAATGTAGGATTTGCAGGTAAAAATGTTACAGGTGTAGGATCTAAATTTGATCATCAATGTTGCAGGAAATTTCCTGCTTGTAGTGTGTTCATTGGCTGAGAGTTGGGTGATCAAATTTGGAGACTTCGCAAACCGGAACTCCCAATTTCTAACAGTTCTGGGTTTACCGAGATTATACAGATTTTTTATGATTTTTATTAGGATCCCCTTCCTGGGGTGCGACATGACGAAAAAATATATTATAGAAAAAACACATCTCTAAGGAGACTGCAATCCACACACTGGTTTTGGTAGAAAAGTCACTGCCAAGAAACACTTCTGTTAGCATTTTCAGACTAAGAACTACTCAGTCTAGAGTGTCTGAAGGTACTAGTAAAAAAGTGTCACTGTCTACATTCACTTTAGTTTTGGTAGAAAACTCACTTCCAATAAACACACATTTTCTATATATTTTCTTAACTCTGTGTTGTGTTCTCATAGTTTAACTATTGATATGTTCTAGGGGACATTTTGAGATCTAGTGCGTAATGGGACAAGGACATCCCTGCCGGCCTAACCTTCCTCTACACCCGGACGACGCTGGGCCAATTGTGCACCGCCCCATGGGTCTCCCGGTCGGGCCCGGCTACGACAGAGCCTGGACTCGAACCCAGAATCTCTAGTGGCACAGTTAGCACTGCGATGCAGTGCCTTACATGCTGACCAGACCGGACACGTCGCGTGCGTCGCAAAATACATTTAGAAATCGATGTTATTCAATTATTGCACCCACACTGCTCGCACGCGCCAACGAGCGTCTGCGATGCCAAGGGCTAAAATATAAGTAATTCCTATTTCTGACGCAGATCGCACTGCAAGTCCTGCCTCTCCCATCTCCTCATTGGTTTATAGAAGCAGGTACCCACGTGCCATCTCCTCATTGGTTATACCCATGTGGGTGATTGAAAGACGAAATGTTTTGCCGGTTGTCGTGGTAAAAGTGTAGATGCCAATCACCATATAAGTTCAAATATGAAAAAGCCTGGAAGGAGGAGAGATGACTAGAAACGATTCGGTTGGCCGTTTTATGTGTGGATTAATTGTCGGAGTAGAAGAGCTTGTGCATTTCAGGTAAAATAACCACTCAATGTTTATATCCCAGGACAAATTAGCTAGCAACAGCAAGCTAGCTAAATAGGACAAATTAGCTAGCAAATGTAAGCTAACTAGCTAAATTGCCATACATGTTTAATGCTTTTCGACCTGTTCCCAAATTAATGTCATTGGTTCAGAGTTTGTTTTGATATTTTAACCTGCGTGTCGTGATCGCGTTTGGTTAACGGGGACAAAATACATTTATGCACGATAGCGCACGATTTCGTGCAACCGGTTTGGGTTCCGTGTTAGAACACTACGCCACATGGGAGGCGCATTTGAAGGAGCATCAGGTACTGCTGGAATGTCCATCTTTTGGTGAGAAATTACACTGTTCACTCAAAACATTTATATTTATAAAGTATAAAGAGCCCAAACTTTAGATGAGGCTACGCAAAAATACTTGAATAATGATTAGGAAATGGTTTATAAGGACCTATATTAAATATCTTATGAATGATCTTATAAATTATTAAATACTTTAAAAGTGGTTTATACATGTGTGAATAACTAGGTTACTAACACTTACAAATGTGAAAGTAATGATTAATAACAATTTACTAATCCATTTTAAATCCTTGTGGAGTGTGGAGTTATTATAAAGTTCTACCCATGAATCTTCTAACCGGGATTTCTGGAAAACCAGATCAGTTTAGGAAAGAGACATACATATACACACACACCAAAGAAGAGGTTGAAGAACAGGGCCAGCCACAGTGCAGTGCCTTGATCAAGGGCAAAACAACAGGATATTTACTCTACCCATTAGATTTCCCCTTCAGTCAGACTCAAGATTCCTAAAGAGAACCCTCCAGCCAGTTACTGTCTGGCCCACCTCTCCGAGCTCCGACCTTACCTGAATGTGACGAAGCAGAAGTAGAGTGAGTCCAGGTAGGCCCATCCCTCCACGGGGGTGTACATGGCCGAGGCGCAGCAGGAGATGATGATGGCGGATAGCCCCAGGATCAACATGACGTGGTAGACCGACGGCTTCCACCCCGGGAAAGAACACGCTGAGAAGTCATGGCGAATACCCGGCGGGAGGAGGCCAGAGTTCCGAATGCGCCGTTCCCTCACGGCCTTCATGACCACGGCCAGGAGGGTGATAATGCGTTCCAGGAAGAGGTTAAAGAACAAGATGGTGGCGGCGCAGCCGAGGAGACCGTAGAAGATCAGGAACACCTTCCCTGCTACCGTCACTGGAGTGGACATCCCGAAACCTACAGGTGGCAACAGAGAGATGGGGTTAGAGTAATGGATTGCTTAATTGATTGAGTGGTTGATTGATTGACTGGATGATTGGTTGATTGATTGATGAAAGAAGATTCGACTACTAAAGGCCCAGAGGAAGGCGTCTAACACACCACAATGTAAGTCTGTTTGTCTGTTCCTAATAATCCTCAGGTCATTGCAGGTATCTGAATGCCTCATTTCCTTCTTCTCGGGTAGACACTAAGGCTGCTTTTACACAATCAGCCCAATTCTGATATTTTTTTTGACCAAAAAATCTGTGGGTGTCTAGGATTTGGGCTCCATGTGTAAACTCAATCCAAGTGAGTCCTGGCCTGGGGTAAGATGTTTTAGACTACTCCGTACATACCAGCATGTCTATTAACCAGCGCTGTACCAGCATTGGATGAGTTAAATAAAGTGAGTGATATTTTGCAACTGAAATATCTGACAACATTCTGTTAGCATTAGACGTGGCACGTCTTTCGACTTCCTCTGGACTTCCTCTGGACTGCCTCAGAAGACAAGGCCATCAGTATTTGGGAGGGTGTGTGAGTAACTCAGTAATGAAGCTAAGCTCTGTAAATGATTGACATTTCTGCTGGAGATGCATGATCTGGCCCTTTATTCCGTCAGAGGTCAGAGACAGACTCTGCAGCTGACACACATCTATGCTCACCAGCCAAAGTGTCTAGTAGTTGTGGCCACTCAATTCTACCTGTCAGTACATACTGTAACTGATTGGATAAGTGATCATTGTGGTGTATTCTGTCAAGCAATTAACAAAGTGCAGGGAGATCATCGAGTGAGATTCTGTTTCAAGGTGAAATTATTTTTCCATCGTTGTCTTTTTTTGGCTGCGTTCCAAATGGCACCCTATTTTCTAAATCGTCTCTGGTCAAAAGTAGTGCAATATATAGGCAATAGGGTAACATTTTTGGGTACTATTTCTTTCCACCCAGGGCTTTTTTAAATGTATTTTTTTATTTCACCTTTATTTAACCAGGTAGGCTAGTTGAGAACAAGTTCTCATTTGCAACTGCGACCTGGCCAAGATAAAGCAAAGCAATGTGACACAGACAACAACACAGAGTTACACATGGAGTAAACAAAAAACAAGACAATAACATAACATAATAAACAAGTCAATGACACAGTAGAAAAAAGAAAGTCTATATACAATGTGTGCAAAAGGCATGAGGAGGTAGGCAATAAATAGGCCATAGGAGCAAATAATTACAATTTAGCAGATTAACACTGGAGTGATAAATGAGCAGATGATGATGTGCAAGTAGAGATACTGGTGTGCAAAAGAGCAGAAAAGTAAATAAAATAAAAACAGTATGGGGATGAGGTAGGTAGATTGGGTGGGCTATATACATATACATATGTAGCAGAGAACTGGAAGGCGGCCAAATGAGGTGTTGGCTTTGATCAGTGAGATATACCTGCTGGAGCTTGTGCTATTGGTGGGTGCTGTTATCGTGACCAGTGAACTGAGATAAGGCGGAGCTTTACCTAGCATAGACTTATAGATGACCTGGAGCCAGCGGGTCTGGCGACGAATATGTAGCGAGGGCCAGCCGACTAGAGCATACAGGTCGCAGTGGTGGGTGGTATAAGGTGATTTGGTAACAAATGGATGGCACTGTGATAGACTGCATCCAGTTTGCTGAGTAGAGTGTTGGAAGCTATTTTGTAGATGCCATCGCCGAAGTCGAGGATCGGTAGGATAGTCAGTTTTACTAGGGTAAGTTTGGCTGCGTGAGTGAAGGAGGCTTTGTTGCGAAATAGAAAGACGATTCTAGATTTGATTTTGGATTGGAGATGTTTAATATGAGTCTGGAAGGAGAGTTTACAGTCTAGCCAGACACCTAGGTCTTTATAGTTGTCCACATATTCTAGGTCGGAACTGTCCAGGGTGGTGATGCTAGTCGAGCGGGCGGGTGCGGGCAGCGAACGGGTAAAAAGCATGCATTTGGTTTTACTAGCGTTTAAGAGCAGTTGGAGGCCACGGAAGGAGTGTTGTATGGCATTGAAGTTTGTTTGGAGGTTAGTTAGCACAGTGTCCAAAGAAGGGCCAGAAGTATACAAAATGGTGTCGTCTGCGTAGAGGTGGATCAGGGAATCGCCCGCAGCAAGAGCGACATCTTTGATATATACAGAGAAAAGAGTTGGCCCGAGAATTTAACTCTGTACCCCCATAGAGACTGCCAGAGGTCCGGACAACATGCCCTCCGATTTGACACACTGAACTCTGTCTGCAAAGTAGTTGGTGAACCAGGCGAGGCAGTCATTGGAAAAGCCAAGGCTATTGAGTGTGCCGATAAGAATACGGTGATTGACAGAGTCGAAAGCCTTGGCCAGGTCGATGAAGACGGCTGCACAGTACTGTCTTTTATCGATGGCGGCTATGATATCGTTTAGTACCTTGAGTGTGGCTGAGGTGCACCCGTGACCGGCTCGGAAGCCGGATTGCACAGCGGAGAAGGTCTGTTTATTAACTTGGCTTTCGAAGACTTTAGATAGGCAGGGCAGGATGGATATAGGTCTGTAACAGTTTAGTAGCTGTTCTCTGTTCCATCCCTCTAATAACTACAGTAATAAATTATACTAATGTGATGAGCTCCCTTTATGACTCCCTTTATGACTCTGTCGGCGCCGACAGGGATGGCCGTCTCGCTTCGCATTCCTAGGAAACTATGCAGTATTTTGTTTTTTTATGTGTTATTTCTTACATTGGTACCCCAGGTAATCTTAGGTTTTATTACATACAGTCGGGAGGAACTACTGAATATAAGAGCAACGTCAACTCCAGGAATATGACTTTCCCGAAGCGGATCCTGTGTTTTGCCTTCCACCCAGGACAATGGAGCTGATCCCAGCCGGCGAACCTAAACAACGTCGCCGTAAAATGGGCAAACGCAGCGGTCTTCTGGTCAGGCTCCGGAGACGGGCACATCGCGCACCACTCCCTAGCATACTACTCGCCAAATGTCCAGTCTCTTGACAACAAGGTTGATGAAATCCGAGCAAGGGTTGCCTTCCAGAGAGACATCAGAGACTGTAACGTTCTTTGCTTCACGGAAACATGGCTCACTCGAGAGACGCTATCGGAGTCGGTGCAGCCAGCTGGTTTCTTCACGCATCGCGCCGACAGAAACAAGCATCTTTCTGGTAAGAAGAGGGGCGGGGGGGTGTTCCTTATGATTAACGAGACGTGGTGTGATCATAACAACATACAGGAACTCAAGTCCTTCTGCTCACCTGACTTAGAATTCCTCACAATCAAATGTTGACCGCATTATCTACCAAGGGAATTCTCTTCGATTATAATCACAGCCGTATATATTCCCCCCCAAGCGGACACATCGATGGCCCTGAACGAACTTTATTTGACTCTATGTAAACTGGAAACCACATATCCTGAGGCTGCATTCATTGTAGCTGGGGATTTTAACAAGGCTAATCTGAAAACAAGACTCCCTAAATTCTATCAGCATATCGACTGCGCAACCAGGGCTGGTAAAACCCTGGATCATTGTTATTCTAACTTCCGCGACGCATATAAGGCCCTCCTGTCACGTTCCTGACCTATTGTTCCTTTTTCTTTTATTTATTTAGTTGGTCAGGGCGTGAGTTGGGGTGGGTTGTCTTTGTGTGTTTTGTCTAGTTTAGGGTGTGTGTATTGTTTAAGGGGTTTTTAGTATGTATGGGGTAGTGTTCAGTGTAGGTGTTTAGGAAAGTCTATGGTTGCCTGATTTGGTTCTCAATCAGAGACAGCTGTTTATTGTTGTCTCTGATTGGGAGCCATATTTAAGGCAGCCATAGGCTTTAGGTGTTTGTGGGTAATTGTCTGTGTGTCACACCCTGGCCTTAGTTATCTTTGTTTTCATTATTATTTTAGTTAGGTCAGGGTGTGACATGGGGAAGTTTGTGTGTTTTTTGTATTGTCTAGGGCACAGGTGTCAAACTCATTCCACGGAGGGCCGAGTGTCTGCGGGTTTTCGCTCCTCCCTTGTACTTGATTGATGAATTAACATCACTAATTAGTTAGGAACTCCCCACACCTGGTTGTCTAGGGCTTTATTGAAAGGAAAAACCAAAAACCTGCAGACACTCGGCCCTCCGTGGAATGAGTTTGACACCCCTGGTCTAGGGTGTTGTATGGTTTAGGGGGTTTATTAGAGGAGATGGTTTAGTGTTCAGTGTAGGTGTTTAGGAAAGTCTATGGTTGCCTGAATTGGGTCTCAATTAGAGACAGCTGGTTATTGTTGTCTCTGATTGGGAGCCATATTTAAGGCAACCATAGGCTTTAGCTTTTTTGTGGGTAATTGTCTATGTCAGTGTGTAATGGTCAGTGTCAGCACCATTTTGTTATTATAGCTTCACGGTCGTCAGTTTGTTATTTTGTTTGTTTAGTTGTATAGTGTTCGTTTTGTGTTTTTTCCCTCTTCTGAATAAAAGAAGATGTACTTTCCACACGCTGCGCCTTGGTCCAATCTCTCACCCAAAGACGATCGTGACAGAATTACCCACCAAACCAGGACCAAGCGGCGTGTCAAGCGGCAACAGGACCCACCTACACAGGATTCATGGACATGGGAGGAGATACTGGATGGTAAGGGACCTTGGGCACAACCGGGAGAATATCGCCTCCCTCGTGAAGAGCTGGAGGCAGCTAAAGCCGAGAGGAGGCGATATGAGGAGGCAGCACGGAAGCAAGGCTGGAAGCCCGTGAGTACAACCCAAAAATTTCTTGGGGGGGGCCTTAAAGGGAGTGTGGCGAAGTCAGGTAGGAGACCTGCGCCTACTCCCTGTACTTACCGTGGAGAGCGAGAGTACGGGCAGACACCGTGTTACGCAGTAGAGCGCATGGTGTCTCCTGTACGCGTGCATAGCCCGGTTCGGTACATTCCAGCTCCACGTATCGGCCGGGCTAGATTGAGCGTTGAGCCGGATGTCATGAAGCCGGTCCAACGCATCTGGTCACCAGTGCGTCTCCTCGGGCCGGCTTACATGGCACCAGCCTTACGCATGGTGTCCCCGGTTCGCCTACATAGCCCGGTGCGGGTTATTCCACCTCCCTGCACTGGTCGGGCGACGGGGAGCATACAACCAGGTAAGGTTGGGCAGGCTCAGTGCTCAAGGGAGCCAGTACGCCTGCACGGTCCGGTATTTCCGGCGCCACCTCCCCGCCCCAACCCAGTACCACCAGTGCCTCCTCCACGCACTAGCCCTATGGTGCGTGTCTCCAGCCCTTTACCACCAGTGCCTAAACCACGCACCAAGCCTCCTGTGTGTCCCCAGAGTCCTGTGCGTCCTGTTGCTGCTCCCCGCACTAGCCCTGAGATGCGTGTCCCCAGTCCGGTACCACCAGTTCCGGCACCACGCACTAGGCCTAATGTGCGCTCCCAGGTCCAGTATGCCCTGTTCCTTCTCCCCGCACTAGCCTGAAGGTGCGTGTCCTTAGCCCGGTGCCTCCAGTTCTGGCACCACGCACCAGGCCTACAGTGCGCCTCATCCGGCCAGAGCCATCCGTCTGCCCAGTGCCATCTGAGCCATCCGTCTGCCCAGCGCCATCTGAGCCATCCGTCTCCCCAGCGCCATCTGAGCCATCCGTCTCCCCAGCGCCATCTGAGCCATCCGTCTCCCCAGCGCCATCTGAGCCATCCGTCTCCCCAGCGCCGTCTGAGCCATCCGTCTGTCCAGAGCCATTAGAGCCGCCCGTCTGTCCCGAGCCGTCAGAGCCGTTAGTCAGTCAGGAGCCGCTAGAGCCATTCGTCAATCAGGATCTGCCAGAGCCGCCAACCAGACAGGATCTGCCAGAGCCGCCAACCAGACAGGATCTGCCAGAGCCGCCAACCAGACAGGATCTGCCAGAGCCGCCAACCAGACAGGATCTGCCAGAGCCGCCAACCAGACAGGATCTGCCAGAGCCGCCAACCAGACAGGATCTGCCAGAGCCGTCAGCCAGCCATGAGCGTCCAGATCCGTCAGCCAGCCATGAGCAGCCAGATCCGTCAGCCAGCCATGAGCAGCCAGATCCGTCAGCCAGCCATGAGCAGCCAGATCCGTCAGCCAGCCATGAGCAGCCAGATCCGTCAGCCAGCCATGAGCAGCCAGATCCGTCAGCCAGCCATGAGCAGCCAGATCCGTCAGCCAGCCATGAGCAGCCAGATCCGTCAGCCAGCCATGAACAGCCAGATCCGGCAGCCAGCCATGAGCAGCCAGATCCGTCAGCCAGCCATGAGCCGTCCAGCCAGGATCCGCCAGAGCCGTCCAGCCAGGATCCGCCAGAGCCGTCATCCAGCCAGGATCCGTCCCTTAGTCCGGTGCTGCCCCTTATCCTGGTGCTGCCCCTTATCCTGGTGCTGCCCCTTAGTCCGGTGCTGCCCCTTATCCTGGTGCTGCCTCTTATCCTGGTGCTGCCCCTTATCCTGGTGCTGCCCCTTAGTCCGGTGCTGCCCCTTAGTCCGGTGCTGCCCCTTAGTCCGGTGCTGCCCCTTAGTCCGGTGCTGCCCCTTAGTCCGGTGCTGCCCCTTAGTACGGTGCTGCCCCTTAGTCCGGTGCTGCCCCTTAGTCCAGTGGGGTTAAGAAAGCGGGTAGTGACTATGGTGGGGTGGGGACCACGACCAGTGCCAGAGCCGCCACCGTGGACAGACGCCCACCCAGACCCTCCCCTAGACTTTATGCTGGTGCGCCCGGAGTTCGCACCTTAAGGGGGGGGTTATGTCACACCCTGGCCTTAGTTATCTTTGTTTTCATTATTATTTTAGTTAGGTCAGGGTGTGACATGGGGAAGTTTGTGTGTTTTTTGTATTGTCTAGGGTGTTGTATGGTTTAGGGGGTTTATTAGAGGAGATGGTTTAGTGTTCAGTGTAGGTGTTTAGGAAAGTCTATGGTTGCCTGAATTGGGTCTCAATTAGAGACAGCTGGTTATTGTTGTCTCTGATTGGGAGCCATATTTAAGGCAACCATAGGCTTTAGCTTTTTTGTGGGTAATTGTCTATGTCAGTGTGTAATGGTCAGTGTCAGCACCATTTTGTTATTATAGCTTCACGGTCGTCAGTTTGTTATTTTGTTTGTTTAGTTGTATAGTGTTCGTTTTGTGTTTTTTCCCTCTTCTGAATAAAAGAAGATGTACTTTCCACACGCTGCGCCTTGGTCCAATCTCTCACCCAAAGACGATCGTGACACTGTGTCTATGTTCTATGTTGCATGTGTGCACTTAGTTCATTTATATAGCTTCACGTTCGTCTATTTGTTGTTTTGTTTCGTTTTTCTTCTTAATAATAAAGAGAAGATGTATTTTTCACACGCTGCGCCTACTCCCTGTACTTACCGTGGAGAGCGAGAGTACGGGCAGACACCATGTTACGCAGTAGAGCGCATGGTGTCTCCTGTACGCATGCACAGCCCGGTGCGGTACATTCCAGCTCCACGTATCGGCCGGGCTAGATTGAGCGTTGAGCCGGATGTCATGAAGCCGGTTCAACGCATCTGGTCACCAGTGCGTCTCCTCGGGCCGGCTTACATGGCACCAGCCTTACGCATGGTGTCCCCGGTTCGCCTACATAGCCCGGTGCGGGTTATTCCACCTCCCCGCACTGGTCAGGCGACGGGGAGCATACAACCAGGTAAGGTTGGGCAGGCTCAGTGCTCAAGGGAGCCAGTACGCCTGCACGGTCCGGTATTTCCGGCGCCACCTCCCCGCCCCAACCCAGTACCACCAGTGCCTACACCACGTACCAGGCTTCTTGTGCGTCTTCAGAGCCCTGTGCCTCCTCCACGCACTAGCTCTATGGTGCGTGTCTCCAGCCCTTTACCACCAGTGCCTACACCACGCACCAGGCTTCCTGTGCGTCTTCAGAGCCCTGTGCCTCCTGCACGCACTAGCTCTATGGTGCGTGTCTCCAGCCCTTTACCACCAGTGCCTACACCACGCACCAAGCCTCCTGTGTGTCCCCAGAGTCCTGTGCGTCCTGTTGCTGCTCCCCGCACTAGCCCTGAGATGCGTGTCCTCAGCCCGGTACCACCAGTTCCGGCACCACGCACTAGGCCTAATGTGCGTCCCCAGGGTCCAGCATGCCCTGTTCCTTCTCCCCGCACTAGCCCTGAGATGCGTGTCCTCAGCCCGGTACCTCCAGTTCCGGCACCACGCACCAGGCCTACAGTGCGTCTCAGCCGGCCAGAGTCTGCTGTCTGCCCAACGGCGCCTGAACTGCCCGTCTGCCCAACGGCGCCTGAACTGCCCGTCTGCCCAACGGCGCCTGAACTGCCCGTCTGCCCAACGGCGCCTGAACTGCCCGTCTGCCCAACGGCGCCTGAACTGCCCGTCTGCCCAACGGCGCCTGAACTGCCCGTCTGCCCAACGCCGTCTGAACTGTCCGTCTGCCAAGCGCCGCATGAACTGCCCGTCTGTACTGAGTATTCAAAGCCGCCCGTCTGTACTGAGCCTGCAAAGCCGCCCGTCTGCCATGAGCCTTCAGAGCCGTCCGCCAGACAGGAGCCGCTAGAGCCTTCCGCCAGACAGGAGCCGCTAGAGCCTTACGCCAGACAGGAGCAGCCAAAGCCTTCCGCCAGACAGGATCAGCCAGAGCCTTCCGCCAGACAGGATCAGCCAGAGCCTTCCGCCAGACAGGATCAGCCAGAGCCTTCCGCCAGACAGGATCAGCCAGAGCCTTCCGCCAGACAGGATCAGCCAGAGCCTTCCGCCAGCCATGAGCAGCCAGATCCGTCAGCCAGCCATGAGCAGCCAGATCCGTCAGCCAGCCATGAGCAGCCAGATCCGTCAGCCAGCCATGAGCAGCCAGATCCGTCAGCCAGCCATGAGCAGCCAGATCCGTCAGCCAGCCATGAGCCGTCCAGCCAGGATCCGCCAGAGCCGTCCAGCCAGGATCCGCCAGAGCCGTCCAGCCAGGATCCGCCAGAACCGTCCAGCCAGGATCCGCCAGAGCCAGCCAGCCAGGATCCGCCAGAGCCAGCCAGCCAGGATCCGCCATCCAGTCCGGTGCTGTCCCTCAGTCCGGTGCTGCCCCTCAGTCCGGTGCTGCCCCTCAGTCCGGTGCTGCCCCTCAGTCCGGTGCTGCCCCTTAGTCCGGTGCTGCCCCTTAATCCAGTGGGGTTAATGTGGAGGGTGGCCATTTGGAGGAGGCTACGAAAGCGGGTAGTGACTATGGTGGGGTGGGGACCACGACCAGTGCCAGAGCCACCACCGTGGACAGACGCCCACCCAGACCCTCCCCTAGACTTTATGCTGGTGCGCCCGGAGTTCGCACCTTAAGGGGGGGGTTATGTCACGTTCCTGACCTATTGTTCCTTTTTCTTTTATTTATTTAGTTGGTCAGGGCGTGAGTTGGGGTGGGTTGTCTTTGTGTGTTTTGTCTAGTTTAGGGTGTGTGTATTGTTTAAGGGGTTTTTAGTATGTATGGGGTAGTGTTCAGTGTAGGTGTTTAGGAAAGTCTATGGTTGCCTGATTTGGTTCTCAATCAGAGACAGCTGTTTATTGTTGTCTCTGATTGGGAGCCATATTTAAGGCAGCCATAGGCTTTAGGTGTTTGTGGGTAATTGTCTGTGTCTATGTTCTATGTTGCATGTGTGCACTTAGTTCATTTATATAGCTTCACGTTCGTCTATTTGTTGTTTTGTTTCGTTTTTCTTCTTAATAATAAAGAGAAGATGTATTTTTCACACGCTGCGCCTTGGTCCACTCTCTCACCCTTAGACAGCCGTGACACCTCCCCCGCCCTCCTTTCGGAAAAGCTGACCACGACTCCATTTTGTTGCTTCCAGCCTACAGACAGAAACTAAAACAAGAAGCTCCCGCGCTCAGGTCTGTTCAACGCTGGTCCGACCAATCTGATTCCACGCTTCAAGACTGCTTCGATCACGTGGATTGGGATATGTTCCGCATTGCGTCCAACAACAACATTGACGAATACGCTGATTCGGTGAGCGAGTTCATTAGAAAGTGCATCGGCGATTTCGTACCAACAACAACTATTAAAACACCTGAAGAACCTGAAGAAGCTCCAAAGGAAACCAGATTAAATCTCTCCTCTCCCTTTTGCTCCAGCTGTCATTACTAACTAATTGACCTGAGAGAGGAGAATAGCCTCTCTATGGCATTGATTCAGAGTGCATCCCAAATGGCAGCCTACTCCCTATATAGTGCATGCACTATGGTCTCGTGTGGCTCATTTTGTAGAGCGTTGCGCTTGCAGGGTTTTGTGTTCGATTCCCACGGGGGACCAGTACGAAAATGTATGCACACGAAAATGTAAGTCGTTCTGGATAAGAGCATCTGCTAAATAGTAAGGGTAGCCTAGTGGTTAGAGCGTTGGACTAGTAACCGAAAGGTTGCAAGATTGAATCCCCGTGCTAACAAGGTAAAAATCTGTCGTTCTGCCTCTGAACAAGGCAGTTAACCCACTGTTCCTAGGACGTCATTGAAAATAAGAATTTGTTCTTAACTGACTTGCCTAGTTAAATAAAGGTAAAGTAGAAAAATAAAAAAATTACTAAAATCTAAAAACGATTGTCCCTGATTTTAAAAAGTAGTGCACTATATAGGGAATAGGGCTGTAGTAAAAAGTAGTGCACTATATAGGGAATAGGGCTGTAGTATAAAGTAGTGCACTATATAGGGAATAGGGCTGTAGTAAAAAGTAGTGCACTATATAGGGAATAGGGCTGTAGTATAAAGTAGTGCACTATATAGGGAATAGGGCTGTAGTATAAAGTAGTGCACTATATAGGGAATAGGGCTGTAGTATAAAGTAGTGCACTATATAGGGAATAGGGCTGTAGTATAAAGTAGTGCACTATATAGGGAATAGGGCTGTAGTATTCTTTAACAAGTGACATCAATATGTGATCATAGCTTTCACCTGGATTCACCTGGTCAGTCTATGGTATAGAAAGAGTAGGTGTTCTTAATGTTTTGTACACAAAAGTCTGACAACAATTGGTATTTATCAATGGTTATCGACACACACAGGTTGAATCAACGTTGTTTCCATGTCATTTCATTGAAATTACGTTTAACTAACGTGGAATAGATGCTGAATTGACGTCAGTGTCCAGTGGGTTACCATTTGGCGTTCTGAAGGAGTTCCAACTTGTCCCCAACAGAAATGAACAGCTCTCATTGCGCCCCAATTACATATCAGCACATCTCATTAAGCAGAGTAGGACAGACAGACAGACAGACAGACAGACAGACAGACAGGCAGGCAGGCAGGCAGGCAGGCAGGCAGGCAGGCAGGCAGGCAGGCAGGCAGGCAGGCTACACGAGGCAGAAACACACTTCCCCAAGCTCTGGGACAGTGCTGGTCAGAAACACACTTCCCCAAGCTCTGGGACAGTGCTGGTCAGAAACGCACCTCCCCAAGCTCTGGGACAGTGCTCGTCATACAAAAACTTAGCTACCTCATGGATGCAAACAATTTTCTCCCCCAAAAACATAGCTAGCTAGGTGTCATCATCTAAAATACCCCAAATATGACAGTTTCGTATTTGGTTGATGATGGTTGACCTGGTTCGGTCAAGCCACACTAGCCAGATTAAGCTAACTGCTTATAATGTTAGCTTGGGGCCACAGGGCTAGGTAGCTGGCTAGCTTTTTTTGTTTGTTTTCTAGCTAGCTAGTGATGTTCATGTACTGAAGTTCGATTTCAATAGGAGAACAACAAGTGGCTGCCAAGCTAATACTTAGTCACATGGATTCCTTAATCATTGCTAAGAATATTGAAATTATTGCAGTTTCTGGTCAAGCTAAAGCTTGGTCCCCAATACTGTCCCCAGAAGTTGCTAATAACATCTGTATCAAAGATATTTGTGAGGTACTTTGTCATCCTGCAAACTGAAGTCAACATAGTAAGGGAACAGCTTACCTCCAGTTTGCAAAGACCCAAATGGCACTCCATACAGAGCGGACAGCTTGATTTAATACACCATTCACTTATGCATCCTGTTGCCTTTTCTGTTATTCTATAACTCTTAAACAAAACTAGCGGAGCAATTATCTGATAGAGTGCTTCACTTTATGAGCCTTTACAAGAAAGCTAACAGATGAGCCTACTGAAGTGCCTGGGGTATGAGAAGTGTACACGATGTGAAGTTACTATAAAGGTCAGAGTTATTCAACTACCAGCCTTCGAGGGCTGAAGTACTACTCCTTTACTTTTATACCTGTCAGTTAATGAATCAATGAATGAATGTGATTGGCCAGAGAGTCCACTCACCGAGAGTGCCAGATCAGTTTAATTACTGAATGGAAGGAAATAATAAAAACGTAAGGAACATTTCATACATCCCTGGGACTGTAGTTCAATGGCCTTTTGATGAACTTACTATATTTTCCAGTAAACTTCCATAATCTAATTGGAACATTTCTTCTGGCATGATATATTGAACATGATATACTGAATCATATTACTCTATAGTGCATAGGCACGCATACAAAACAATAGGGCAATAGAAAATGTCAACAGCTGGGCACATCAAAGTACTAGACAATAGCATTAGTATTGACCAAAGTTGGCCTATATTCCAGGGCAGAGACGCAGCTTGGAATGAAAACAGCATAGTATAGAGGATGGGAGGATGCATTCCTCACAGAGAGAAAGGGCCTTGCAGCAAACTAGCTTGGAGACAAACCTGAGAGTTGACCATAAACTTGCCCCACCTATACAGTATGCCAAAGCCAGACAGTAGGAAGATGAGGAGAGAGAGAGCGCGAGAGCGTGAGAGCGACTTGATATATTTTATGAGGGTATAACTGAGCACACTGTATATAAGGTGCAGATTTTCCACACCTGTCCAAAGACTAAACCACTTCATAAACTCACTAGCCGTTATCTGCAAAATCAGTGCTAATAATTAAAGACAGGTGCAAGTGTGAGTACAAGACAGACAAGTAGAGAACAGAATACCAGGTCCTGTCTATCTGACAGCTCTGTCTTCAGGAGGGCGAGTCTTTGTGTGCATTCCAAATGACACCCTATTTCCTATACAGTGCACTACTTTTGACTAGGCCCCATAGAGTGCACTACATTGGGAATAGGGTTCCATTTGGGACACAGAGGGTCTTTGTTCTGGAGACAAAGAGCACTCTGATCCATTATAGAGAAAAGACAGACATGCTCAACAGGTCAAACCTCCCAGATGTCATTATAAAACCCTGTATCTTTCAGGCTAATGGTCTCAAAGACAGCTTTTACTTACTATAAGTGCACTGTTTGGGCAGAGAAGGTCATAGGAAGCACGCACTATGAGGAACAGAACACTGCTGTTTGGATATAATGAGAGCAAGGTCAGTCAGTGTAGAGGAAGCTACCTGATGTCTGTGAGGAGGAACAAGTGTCTGTTCTCTCTCATTCGCGCGCGTTTGTGTGTGTGTGTGTGTGTGTGTGTGTGTGTGTGTGTGTGTGTGTGTGTGTGTGTGTGTGTGTGTGTGTGTGTGTGTGTGTGTGTGTGTGTGTGTGTGTGTGTGTGTGTAAGTAAGTGTGCGTGTGTGTGTGTGTGTAGAGGAGACATTGTTTCCCTCTACAATATGAACACCAATATGACTACTATAACATTTAAAACACTACAGTATGACACAGAGAGCAACAGGAGGGTTGAGAGGACTGGCAACAACAATGGGAAGTATGTGAACATTTTTCCTTCTAGTGGTGTGTCAGTACAGCATGAGACGGAGAGTACGCACACACAAGGACAGACACTGGGAGACGAGAAGCAAGTACAGGGAGAGAACATTTAATAAAACCGACAAGAAACAAACAAGGACAGCATCTGGACAGGGAAAACATAATGACAATAATGCTGACACGGGGAACAAACTGAGGAGCAGACAGATATAGAGGGCCAATCAACAAGGTAATGGAGTCCAGTTGAGTCCAATATTACACATATGTGCGTAATGATGGTGACAGGTGTGCGTAATGATGGGCCGCCTGGCTCCCACAAAGAGGGGGAGCGGGAGCAGGCGTGACACACACAGTGCTCTCTGACTGAACAGCAACCCTATACTGTACACAAACCTGTCAACCCATCTCAAATACACACATCAACAATAACCGTGTATTATAAAACATTTTCCCCACTCCAGGTCAAAGAGTCCCAAATGGCACCCTGTTCCCTGCATACTGTTGTGACCTATTTTTGACCAAAGCCCATAAGGGAATAGAGTGCCATGTGGGCCTCAAACAGGGGCTATTATTTCACCAGGCTTCGGTCCAGTTCCATTGGAATAGGAATGGAATCATTGTTACCTGACAGGCTGACAGTAAAAATGGCAAAGCACATGTACACACGTGTTTTGGGGATTTAGAGATATCTATCGTCTATTATTTTGAATGCTAGACAGTGAACAAAAGTACAACAGAACCATGAATGTTGCCTAGAAAACAACTGCTGTAGAGAATATACACATGCATGCTGACCTGTGTTACACATGCACACACACAGAGAAACAACATTTTTTATTCATTTAACCTTTATGTAACCATGTAAATCATATTTTCTTTCTTAATAACGAAGGAACAGAAATAGGACAGCACTCCGGTAAATAAACTTAAATTAAGAAATCAAGAATGTTTTGGGTATGAGCCCTTCTTCAGCGGTCAAGGCAATGGCAATCAATGTCACAACAACCAGACCTCACAGGTGGGCATCATGATACATTCCCAGTAGGTACTGGCCCAGTCAAGAGATCCCAGCAGAGGGAGCTGTGTGGGAATCATGACAATGAAATCTGTATTTGTATTTGTATTTTTTTGGGATCCCCATTAGCTGCTGCCAAGGCAGCTGCTACTCTTCCTGTGGTCCAGCGAAATTAAGGCAATTCATAAAATTTTAAAAACATTACAATACATTCACAGATTTCACAACACACTGTGTGCCCTCAGGCCCCTACTCCACCACTACAACATATCTACAGTACTAAATCCATGTGTATGTGTGTGTATAGTGCGTATGTTATCATGTGTGTGTATGCATGTCTGTGCCTATGTTTGTGTTGCTTCACAGTCCCCGCTGTTCCATAAGGTGCTTTTTATCTGTTTTTTAAATCAAATTTTACTGCTTGCATCAGTTACCTGATGTGGAATAGAGTTCCATGTAGTCATGGCTCTATGTAGTACTATGTAGTGCCTCCCATAGTCTGTTCTGAACTTGGGGACTGTAAAGAGACTGTAAAGAGATCTTCTGTAAAGAGACCTCTTGTGGCATGTCTTGTGGGGTATGCATGGGTGTCTGAGCTGTGTGCCAGTAGTTCAAACAGACAGCTTGGTGCATTCAACATGTCAATACCTCATAAATACAATCAGTGATGAAGTCAATCTCTCCTCCACTTTGAGCCATGAGACATTGACATGCATATCATTAATGTTAGCTCTCCATGTACTTTTAAGGGCCAGTCGTACTGACCGGTTCTGAGACAATTGTAATTTCCCTAAGTCCCACTTTGTGGCACCTGACCACACGACTGAACAGTAGTCCAAGTGAGACAAATCTAGGGCCTCTTGGACCTGCCTTGTTGATAGTGTTGTTAAATCAAATCAAATCAAATGTATT
This sequence comes from Salvelinus namaycush, assembly GCF_016432855.1. Lineage (NCBI taxonomy): Eukaryota > Metazoa > Chordata > Actinopteri > Salmoniformes > Salmonidae > Salvelinus > Salvelinus namaycush. Next base: position 82,601,462 of record NC_052310.1, read on the forward strand.
TATATAACCCTTCTTACATCAGCTGATATCTCAAAGTGCTGTACAGAAACCCAGCCTAAAACCCCAAACAGCAAGCAATGCAGGTGTAGAAGCACGGTGGCTAGGAAAAACTCCCTAGAAAGGCCAAAACCTAGGAAGAAATCTAGAGAGGAACCAGGCTATGAGGGGTGGCCAGTCCTCTTCTGGCTGTGCCGGGTGGAGATTATAACAGAATATGGCCAAGATGTTCAAATGTTCATAAATGACCAGCATGGTCAAACAATAATAATCACAGTAGTTGTCGAGGGTGCAACAAGTCAGCACCTCAGGAGTAAATGTCAGTTGGCTTTTCATAGCCGATCATTAAGCGTATCTCTACTGCTCCTGCTGTCTCTAGAGAGTTGAAAACAGCAGTTCTGGGACAGGTAGCACGTCCGGTGAACAGGTCAGGGTTCAGGGTTAAGGGTTAAGAAGGCAGAGCAGCCCCTACGTGGCTCCTTCAGCAATCCAATGCCCATATAACATAAGATACTTAGTTCATAATAACAACCTGACCTAGACAGGGCAATATTGCTGCTGCAAAGCAGACAATTGACAACATACAGACAAGCAGACATTTCTTAAAAACAGAAAAAGAAACATCCACTTTTACAACACCTGTCATTAAAAGACAGGGGACACTAGTAGCTAGCTACTGGCTCTAATAGCAGTCCCAGTGGTGGATAACCAGGTCATATCAGCCTCAGTGGTGGATAACCAGGTCATATCAGTCCCAGTGGTGGATAACCAGGTCATTTAAACTGGTAGTTCTGCTTTGCAGCAGCAATATTGCCCTGTCTAGGTCAGGTTGTTATTATGAACTAAGTATCTTACGTTATATGGGCATTGGATTGGTGAAGGAGCCACGTAGGGGAGATAGGTATACATTACTTCTCCAAAGAGAGACGTTTTGGACAGACCACTTGGCCACTCTTGCCCCAGCAGGCCTTAATGACGAATTGTATTTTTTTTGTCTGTTGTAGGAGGTTCTATTTCAGCCAAACATTTAGGTAATGACATCATCGTGTATTTGTATTGTGTGTCTGTCTTTATCTAAATGACTTTTTCATTGGCAAGATAAGCAAACTTAGGGATGCAACTGGGGATAAAGACGAATTGGTTGAGATTTAAATCCTGTTGGAGTTTGTTCCAGTCAGTAGAAGCAGTGTTGAAATGTTTTGGAGCCAGAGTTGGAGCGTGATGTGGGAACAGACAGGGAGCTTAGTTAGTGGAACGTAGGCTGTAGGAGGACTGGGAGAAGGAGAGGAGTTTAGAGAGGTAGAGTGGGGCTTTGCTAGTAAGGCTTTTGTAAATGAGGGTGAACCAGTGAATTTGTTGTCTGCTTGTGAGGGATGGTGGGCCAAAGTGCTCGTAGAGGGAACAGCACATGCCCCCACACACACACACACACACACACACACACACACACACACACACACACACACACACACACACACACACACACACACACACACACACACACACACACACACACACACACACACACACACACACACACACACACACACACACACACACACACACTACAACAGCACAACGATCAAATACAGTTTGCACAAAAAAGCAAAGATAAATGATCTTTCTCTCTCTGTAAATATATATTGTTTTGTCTCTCCTGTTATTGAATGTCCGGGTCATGCATCTAGCATGCAGTCCAGTCCAATGTTTGCAATTGTTTGCTGTATTTAATTCACTGCTAGAGAGAAGCCGGCTCCAAACAGTATACAATCGATACCACTGCCAGCCTCTACATTGATTTATTGTCAAGAAGATGTTGCTGCTTCGCCTCAGAATCTATCTCAGCGTTCATTTATTATATTTTATTTTCTCTGTGGACAACTCGGTGTCTTTTGAGAAGTTTAACTTGGTCAACATTCTCTCATAAAGAGCACATGTTCAACTTCATTAAAAAAATAAGTTTTTCCATCTCATAAGGTTAAATAAAAAATGTCTATTAAGTGCCAAATAAAGTAACAAGGTTGACTGTAATCAGCCATAAATCTCCCAGTGACAGGGGGAATGGAAACCTGAACCTAAACCTCAACTACATCTCGTAATGAATAATGTGGAAATTGAACAAGTTGAAGTGACTAAACTGCTTGGAGTAACCCTGGATTTTAAACTGTCATGGTCAAAACATATTGATACAACAGTAGTTAAGATGGGGAGAAGGCTGTCCATAATATTGCGCTATCCTGCCTTCTTAACAGAACTATTAACAAGGCAGGTCCAACAGGTCCTAGATTTGTCTCACCTGGACTACTGTTCAGTCGTGTGGTCAGGTGCCACAAAAAAGGACTTAGGGAAATTACAATTGTCTCAGAACAGGTCAGCACGACTGGCCCTTAAAAGTACACAGAGAGCTAACATTAATGATATGCATGTCATTCTCTCATGGCTCAAAGTGGAGAAGAGATTGACTTCATCACTGCTTGTATTCATGAGAGGTATTGACATGTTGAATGCACCAAGCTGTCTGTTTGAACTACTGGCACACAGCTCGGACATCCATGCATACCCCACCAGACATACCACCAGAGGTCTCTTCACAGTCCCCAAGTCCAGAACAGACTATGGGAGGCGCACAGTACTACATAGAGCCATGACTACATGGAACTCTATTCCACATCAGATAACTGATGCAAGCAGTAGAATCACCTTATGGAACAGCAGGGACTGTGAAGAGACACACACAAAAGTACAGACACATGCATATGCACACAAATGCTAATACACACACTCTACACACAGGTACAGTGTAATATTGCTGTATGGTGGTATTATACATTTTGTATTGTAGATATTTAGTGCTGTAATACTGTTATGTAATGTACTGTTTTGTCTTTTGTTTTATATGTAATGTAAGTGCCTTAATGTGTTTGTACCCCAGGAAAAACTAATGGGGATCCCTAATAAATACAAATTCCAAAAAATGAAATTGTTAAAACATTTTCAGTCTGTCTATCTAGGGGTAACAGGGTTGACGTGTAACGCTCGACCCGCTCAGTTGTCCACCACAAAACACCATAAAATGGCCAAAAAGAGTAGAACCAGCTCACAGGCTTTAACCCTATGATTTGACTATTAGATGTTCAATGTTTCTCTAGACAAAAATAAATATATATAGTTTCACCATAATAAATCGAGAATTCAGTTCACATAACCTTGATAAAATGAGGGACAGATGTAAATTAATCACTAATCACATGAAATATATAATAGCCTTAAGGAATGACTGTCAAAGCAACAAAATAACTAGGGGTTTACAATGGTGGTGAACATGTTTAGATATGTCGGGTTAAGTGGGTTAAAATCTTCCTTGAAGTCACAGAGGCTGCATGGATGGACATGTCAAAATGCTGAATTTTGGAAACAATTTCAACTTAAAATATCCAACGGACGAAAAAGGCACTCTTTTCGTGGAACGAGCCATACACAGTAGATATGCTAGACATCGGCAAAGACTGGGAAGTTTTTCAGGATAAAAGTAAATGGGATGGACTAAGCATGAGCAAAACTCTAGAGGAAAAACTGCTTCAGTCTGCTTTCCACCAGATACTGGAAGAGAAATTCACCTTTCAGCAGGACAATAACCTATAACACAAGGCCAAGTCTACATTGGAGTTGCTTACCAAGAAGACAGTGAATGTTCCTGAGTGGCCAAGTTACCGGTTTGACTTACATCTGCTTGAAAATCTATTGCAAGACTTAAAAATTGCTGTCCAGCCATGATCCCCAACACCTTGACAAAGCTTGAATAATTTTGAAAAGAATAATGGGAAAATATTACACAATCCAGGTGTTCAAACACTTAGAGACTCACGGCTGTAATTACTGCTAAAGGTGTTTCTGATAGTGGCTTCAGAAAGTATTCACACCCCTTGACTTTCTCCAAATGTTGTTGTTTTACTACCTGAATTTAGAAAGGATTGAATAGATATTGTGTGTCACTGACCTACACACTACATACCATAATGTCGAAGTGGAATTATGTTTTTAGACATTTTTACAAATAAATAAAAAATGAGAAGCTGAAATGCCTTGAGTCAATAAGGATTCAACCCCTTTGTTATGGCAAGCCTAAATAAGTTCAGGAGTAAAACATTTATTAAAGTCACGTAATACATTGCATGGGCTAACTCTGCGTGCAAAAATAGTGTTTAACATAATTTTTGAATGACTACCTCATCTCTGTACCCCACACATTCAATTGTCTACAAGGTCCTTAAGTCGAACAGTGAATTTCAAACACAAATTCAACCACAAAGACCAGGGAGGTTTTCCAATGCTTGCAAATAAGGGCAACTATTAGTAGATGGGTAAAAAAAGCAGAGATTGAATATCCCTTTGAGCACGGTGAAGTTATTAATTACACTTTGGATGGTGTATCAATACACCCAGTCACTACAAAGATACAGGCGCCCTTCCTAACTCAGTTGCTGGAGAGGAAGGAAACCGCTCAGGGATTATACCATAAGGCCAATGGTGATTTTAAAACAGTTACAGAGTTTAATGGCTGTAATAGGAGAAAACTGAGGATGGATCAACAACATGATAGTTACTTCATAATACCAACCTAAACGGCAGAGTCAAAATAGGAAGCCTGTACAGAATAAAAATATTCCAAAACATGCATCCTGTTTGCAATAAGGCACTAAAGGGAAACTGCAAAAAAATGTGGCAAAGAAATTAACCTCATGTCCTGAATACAAAGTGTTATGTTTGGGGGAAATCCAACACAACACATCACTGAGTACCACTCTTCATATTTTCAAGCATGGTGCGAGCCGCATCATGTTATGGGTATGATTGTCATCAGCAAGGACTAGGGAGATTTTATGATAAAAATAAGCTTGCTAAGCACAGGCAAAATCCTAGAGGAAAACCTTGTTCAGTCTGCTTTTCAAAAGACATTGGGAGGCAAATTCACTATTCAGCAGGACAATAGCCTAAAACAAATGGCCAAATCTACACTGGAGTTACTTACCAAGATGACATTGAATTTTCCTGAGAGGCCGAGTTACAGTTTGGACTTAAATCGGCTTGAAAATGTCTGTCTAGCAATAATCAACAACAAACTCGGCAGAGATTTCTGAATTTTTAAAAGAATAATGTAAAAATATTATACAATCTAGGTGAAGTTACTCCCAAAGGTGATTCGAACATGCATTGACTCAGGAGTGTGAATACTTATGTAAATGAGATATTTCTGTATTATATTTTTAATAAATTTGTCTTTGTCATTATGGAGTATTGTATGTGACTTGGGTGACTGGAGTCTTTGACAATTTTGGGGCCTTCCTCTGACACCGCCTAGTATACAGGTCCTGGATGGCAGGAAGCTTGGCCCCAGTAATGTATTGACCATACGCACTGCCCTCTGTAGCGCCTTACGGTCAGATGCCGAACAGTTGCCATATCAGGCAGTGATGCAACCGGTCAGGCAACACAGTCTCACATTCAATTCGCGCATATATGTACAAAATGTATTTCAGCAGATTTCGTGCGTTTTTGTGCATTTTTGGGGTGGTTCAATTCGTTTGAAAATACACTAATTTCTGTGCTACTTAATTCGTGCGAAAAGACACAAATTTAACCAGTAGGCGACACACAAGCCGTTGCAACAACCATGTAGACGCGATAATTTGTATTTCATTTTTGTTCTTCTTAATGGCTAATTCAACGTCATGAATATACAGAAATGTTGTCTTTGTTTAACCATGTTTTAAAATGTGTCGTTGTATGCCTATATGTACTGTTTTAGACTTGCTGAACAGAATTTTTGAGAAAAGACGCACATTTACGTGCGACTTAATTCGTGGGAAATATTGTTTTATTAATGCCAATGCTGTTTTCTGTGCTTGATTTCTCTTAAGACTTTGGATACTGGTGCACTTGTAATCAGAACGCCTTTTTGTCATGTAGGCAACCATACACGATTTTCTTCATAGCCCATTTCATATTTCGTGGAGCCTAAATTACACCATTTTCTTCATAATGCATGTATTACATGTTAATGTAAAATAATGAATTATGTTGGCTTACACTTATGGCCTTTCCAAGGCCTTTCCATACCTTAAGGGAACATTTTAGCACTCACCATATGGTTAGTGAGAAACGCCACATTGCAAATGTACGGTCCCTTGCTAGACGTCCGGCGACGTTTCTAAAATTCGCGGACGGCATCGGGCCGTGCGCGGGGGAGAGATCTTTCAGGAAGTCATCAAACGAAATCTCTCGGACGTTCGGTTTCCGTTTTATAAAAATAACAAATTTTGGTCATTTTTCCGCAGTCTCGGAAATTCCCACCAGAGGGAAAATAAATAATATTGCAAATGCACAAGCACATTGCAAATGCATGTGGCCTTTTCTCCTAAACGGAAAAAATTTCGAAGACGTAATGGACAGTTGGCCCCGAACAAGATGGCGTCGAGGCCTCAACGCTTTTTGAGTTATGGCCATTTTTCTGGGATTAAAGGTCAAAAACGCAAAGTAGGGTGCTAATTTGACCGCATCACGTCAAAGTACATAAGCATACAGTGTCAGGAAAAAAAGAACCAGCCATTTATCTATCGTAATTTAAGAGAAATCGTACATTGACAAATTGGTAATGTTCACAAAAAGGAGTAAAAAAAAAAAAAGTTATAGATCCAGTTGCAGTGTGTTCAGACGAACATTTTTTAAGTGGGTCTCGAAGCCCTGCCAGAATTCTGTGATTTTATGTGATTTTATGAAATAACACACACTCATTTAACCCTCTGTAAATAAGTCAGTTCTTAACATAAAGACTTAAAACTCAATATTATATAAGAGCCTACCCCAAGGAGGATATGTGTTCACTTTCAGCTTCCTATGTCAACCGGAAGTACCTTAAAATGGTGCCATAGGGTCAGTTTCGAAGGGTTAAAAAGGTCAGATCTTTTCAAAACTTCACTTGTGTGATTAGGCAACCCTCATGAACTGTAAATCAGTCATTTCTCTCAACAGATGTCAAAGAAAAGCTCTCTCACACACACACACACACACACACACACACACACACACACACACACACACACACACACACACACACACACACACACACACACACACACACACACACACACACACACACACACACACACACACAGAGCAAGGATGGAGTGAAAAAGTACGGTGCTTAAAGACACACAAAGCCTGCAATGGCATTACCATTATCTCCAGGCCGTGCCGAGTTCAACGAGATGCCCCGCTTGACCGTAGCTCGCTCGGTCTGAGTGCAGCGACAGTGACAAGAAGAAGGACCCAAATGACCCTTTGACCTCAATTTCATATTTTTTTGCTTTTGGGAGACAGAGAGAGAACCGTTAAGGTTAGAAGCACAATTTGACCTCAGGAACGTTCCTAAGGTCCTCCTGATCTGTGCAAGCCTAACATTGACCGTGTGGCATTAACCCTTAACAGTTAAAAGAAGGTGTTAACATCAAACAGTTTACAATGACTGTTTGAATACATTGCCTGCACCCCTAAATTCAACCTGAAGCCTATGTGGGTTATGGATGTCTTATGAACCTGTCTTCAATGACAATCCACCAAGCCACTATGAGGTTTACCTGTGTTGATTCTAAGCTTCCTGGAGCAACCGGAAGTGATAAAATCACCCTAAAAGTGTTTTGCCATACCCAACCAGCAGTTTGTGATATATAGTGCATTCAACCTTGTGTAAATCAGTCAGTTCTTAACGTATAGACTTAAAACTCAGGATTCTGTAAAAGCATACCCCGATCAGGATATGTATTTACTTATAGCTTCCTGTGCCAACCGGAAGTGCCTTAAATGGGGTCATAGGTGCTGTTTCGAAGGTTTAAAAAAGTCAGATCTTTCCAAAACTTTAAATGTGTGAATCGGTCAACCCTCATGAACTGTAAATCAGTCATTTCTCTAAACAGATGTCAAAGAAAAGCTCTCTCTCTCTCTCTCTCTCTCTCACACACACACACACACACACACACACACACACACACACACACACACACACACACACACACACACACACACACACACACACACACACACACACACACACACACAGCAAGGATGGAGTGAAAAAGTATGGTGCTTAAAGACACACAGAGCCTTAAATGCTTTTAGGGGGATCCAGACTTCCATACCCGCTCTGGGAGCACTATACTACCGCCCCAAATCAATGGGTGCTGGCCTGAGTGATTTATGGATTTATGGAATATTTTCAAAAAATATTCTAAGTCCAAACTTTTCGTGCACCTGGTATTTTTTTTGGGTTACCAGGCGTCATTTTTCAAAACGGTTGAAATTGCTTTTAGGGGGCATCCAGAGTGTCACATGACCGGATGAGGTAACTATTCTTGTTCTTCTTGTAACTTTCCGGTAGGCTAGAAGCTTTCCGGTGTTTTGCTGCTCGACACAGGTCGACGCAGGTATTGCACTTGATTTATCGTTATCGTAACCGTAGGTGCAGCCAAGTGGAAATACGAAAGCTTTCTAGCTATTTCGCACTGACGGTCATTTGAACACAAGAACGTTTCTAGTGAAAAGGTGCTTACACTCAGAGCCATGTATTTACACTCAGCCACCCTAGCCTTATTACGGGTTAACGTTTTGGTAATTTTGGTTGGCCAACAAAATGTAAGACTACAATGACTGCATACGTTTCCCCAAATGTTATACGAAAAAAAAAAGTTTTTTTATTGATGGACAATGGCAAGGCTGCCATTGTATTTTCAGTTACATTCTGGTCAATAAAAATGGTTTACACGTTTGTTTTTTAACCTCTTGAGCCTATGGGGGCGCCATTTCGACTTTGTAAAAATGAGTTCCCAAATTAAACTGCCTCGTACTCAATTCTTGCTCGTACAATATGCATATTATTATTACTATTGGATAGAAAACACTCTCTAGTTTCTAAAACCGTTTGAATTATTTCTCTGAGTGAAACAGAACTCATTCTGCAGCACATTTCCTGTCAGGGAGTGAGATTTCAGAAATCGAGGTCCCTGTTCTGAGGTCAGTTTATAAGTCCCCATGTAAGCCATCGGGCTACATGCACTGCATACGTCTTCCTCTAGATGTCAGTAAGCGGGGAGAATTTGAATGGAGTGGATTGCGCAATCTGGGACCCTATATATAGACCGTGGAACGGAAGTACCGTCCTTTTCAACGGTGCGCCTGGCGCAAGAAGACATCACAATGGCGTCCTGCAAAGGCTTTCGTTTTAGTAGTTCTATATCTCCGGTCATGTTTTTATTCGTTATAGGTGTTAAAGACATCATAAGGTAGTTAATTTAAACCGACTTATAGCAGTTTATAGCAGTTTATTGCAATTTTCTGGGATTTCTTTGTCATGCGCTTTCACGAGTTGGACACCTCTCCAGTGGGTGGCTATCGTTAGCTGCTATTTCGACAGGAGAAGAGGACATCTTTCAACCCAAAGACGATTGTTCTGGAGAAAGGACAAGAGATTGCCCGAGATTCTGATGGAAGCTCAGCTAATAGTAAGCAGTCTTTATGCTGTTAATTCGTATTTATGTTGACAAATGTCAAATAATAATTCCGCCATGAATTATGGGGCGGTCTCGCTTTAGCGCACGCTGTAATGCGCAGTAACGTTAATTTTAAAAATCTAACACAGCGATTGCATTAAGAACTAATTTATCTTTCATTTGCTGTCCAACTTGTATTTTTTAGTCAAGTTTATGAATAGTTTTCGATTAGAATAGGGGCCTTTCCCAAGATTTCTCCTGACATTTTCTTTGCAGCTTGGCTACTTTTCTCATTGTATAACCACGATTTGTGCCGCTAAATATGCACATTTTCGAACAAACTCTATATGCATTGTGTAATATGATGTTATAGGACTGTCATCTGAAGAATTCTGAGAAGGTTAGTGAAAAAATTAATATCTTTTGGTGGTTTATACGTTATTGCTATGTTTGGCTTGAATCAATGCTGTTGTGATGTTTGCTATTGTGGTAAGCTAATATAACGCTATATTGTGTTTTCGCTGTAAAACACTTAGAAAATCTGAAATATTGTCTGGATTCACAAGATCTGTGTCTTTCAATTGCTGTACGCTGTGTATTTTTAAGAAATGTTTTATATGAGTAATTAGTTAATACACGTTGCTCTCTGTAGTTATTCTAGTCGCTTTGGTGAGAGTTGTGATGGTGGCTGCAATGGTAAACTATGATTTATACCTGAAATATGCACATTTTTCTAACAAAACATATGCTATACAATAAATATGTTATCAGACTGTCATCTGATGAAGTTGTTTCTTGGTTAGTGGCTATTTATATCTTTATTTGGTCGAATTTGTGATAGCTACTGATGGAGTAAAAAACTGGTGGAGTAAAAAAAGTGGTGTCTTTTGCTAACGTGGTTAGCTAATAGATTTACATATTGTGTCTTCCCTGTAAAACATTTTAAAAATCAGAAATGATGGCTGGATTCACAAGATGTGTATCTTTCATCTGGTGTCTTGGACTTGTGATTTAATGATATTTAGATGCTAGTATTTACTTGTGACGCTATGCTAGGCTATGCTAGTCAGCTTTTTTACTGATGGGGGTGCTCCCGGATCCGGGTTTGGGAGGAATTAGAGGTTAAGAAATACATGGAACTACAACCGAATAAAACACCATTAGCCATCATGCATTGCTTACATTCATTCTATACTGAAAAGTCTGTTCAGAAAAATTGAAAACAGTACATATAGGCATAAAACCACAATGTTTTAATAGGGATTAAATAAAGACAATATATATATAACCTCTTATGGTTATATGGTTAAAAAAAGACAAAATATCTATATATTCATAACGTAAAATAAATAAATACAGGCGATCGCGTCTATGGTTGTTGCAACGGCTTGTGTGTCGCCTACTGGTTAAATTTGTGTCTTTTCGCACAAATTAAGTAGCACAGAAATTCGTGTATTTTCAAACGAATTGAACCACCCCAAAAATGCACAAAAACGCACGAAATCTGCTGAAATACATTTTGTACATATATGCGCGAATTGAATGTGAGGCTGGGCTGGGTCAGGATGCTCTTGATGGAGTCTGGAGTTAATGCCTGAACAAAACCCTAATTCAGATCTATCATATCATATCAATCATAACATATAATATCTATCATATCTATCATATCATATCTAATATCAATCATATCATATCTATCATACCATATCCATCATATAATATCCATCATATCACATAATACCTATCATATCATAAATATCATATCTATCCTATCATATCCATCCTAACATATCTATCATATCATATCAGTCATGTCATATATATCATATCAATCATATATATCGTATCATATCTATCATGTCATATAATATCTATTATATAATATCTATCATATCATACAGTGGCTTGAGAAAGTATTCACCCCCTTGGCATTTTTCCTATTTTCTCGCCTGACAACCTGGAATTAAAATTTATTTTGGGGGGGTTTGTATCATTTGATTTGCACAACATGCCTACCACTTTGAAGATGCAAAATATTTTTTTATTGTGAAACAAACAAGAAAAATACAAAAAACTGAAGACTTGAGTGTGTATAACTATTCACCCCCCCAAAGTCAATACTTTGTAGACCCACCTTTTGCAGCAAATACAGCTGCAAGTCTCTTGGGGAATGTCTCTATAAGCTTGGCACATCTAGTCACTGGGATTTTTGCCCATTATTCAAGGCAAAACTGCTCCAGCTCCTTCAAGTTGGATGGGTTCTGCTGGTGTACAGCAATCTTTAAGTCATACCACATATTCTCAATTGGATTGAGGTCTGGGCTTTGACTAGGCCATTCCAAGACATTTAAATGTTTCCCCTCCAAGACATTTAAATGTTACCACTCGAGTGTTGCTTTAGCAGTATGCTTAGGGTCATTGTCCTGCTGGAAGGTGAACCTCCGTCCCAGTCTCAAATCTCTGAAAGACTGAAACAGGTTTCCCTCAAACATTTCCCTGTATTTAGCTCCATCCATCATTCCTTCAATTCTGACCAGCTTCCCAGTCCCTGCCGGTGAAAAGCATCCCCACAGCATGATGCTGCCACCACCATGCTTCACTGTGGAGATGGTGTTCTCTGGGTGATAAGAGATGTTGGGTTTGCGCCAGACATTGCGTTTTCCTTGATGGCCAAAATGCTAAATTTTAGTCTCATCTGACCAGAGTACCTTCTTCCATATGTTTGGGGAGTCTTCCACATGCCTTTTGGTGTACACCAAACGTGTTTGCTTATTTTTTTCTTTAAGCAATGGCTTTTTTTTCTGGCCACTCTTCCGTAAAGCCCAGCTCTGTGGAGTGTACGTCTTAAAATAGTCCTATGGACAGATACTCCAATCTCAGCTGTGGAGCTTTGCAGCTCCTTCAGGGTTATCTTTGGTGTCTTTGTTGCCTGGCATCTGATTAATGCCCTCCTTGCCTGGTCCCGGAGTTTTGGGGGGCGGCCCTTTCCTGGCAGGTCTGTTGTGGTGACACATTATTTCAATTTTTTAAAGAATGGATTTAGTGGTGCTCCGTGGATGTTCAAAGTTTCGGATATTTTTTTGTAACCCAACCCTGATCTGTACTTCTCCATAACTTTGTCCCTGACCTGTTTGGAGAGCTCCTTGATCTTTATGGTGCCGTTTGCTTGGTGGTGCCCCTTGCTTAGTGGTGTTGCAGACTCTGGGACCTTTCAGAACAGGTGTATATATACTGAGATCATTTGACACTTAGATTGCACACAGGTTGACTTTATTTAACTAATTATGTGACTTCTGAAGGTAATTGGTTGCACCAGATTTATTTAGGGGCTTCTTAGCAAAGGGGGTGAATACATAAGCACTCACCACTTTTCAGTTTAAAATTCTTTGAAACAAGTAATTTTTTAAATTTCACTTCACCAATTTGGACTATTTTGTGTATGTCCATTACATGAAATCCAAATAAAATCTATTTGTAATGAACACAAGGGGAGACAGAGAGCTGGTTTCAAGCGCAGGGCGCAGCAGGTGCTTATTGCAAAGTACCACAGGAAAGTGGCAGGCAGCTGGGTCCAGGGGCAGGCAGAAGGACATACACAAGGGGTCCAAAAGGGCAACAGTGCAGGCAGGTTAAAGGCTAGTAACGTAGTCGTGGGAGATCAGGTAATTGGTAGATAACAGGAAATCCGATAGGAAATCCGATCGTTTGTGAGGCAGGCAAAAACTATCATACACGAGAGGAGTAAATCATGGGAAACCCCACAGCTCAGAAAGACATGTGTCACAAAACAAATAATACCTCACAGTGATGGGGTGCAAGGAACTGAACTAAATAGTGTGTGATAATGACATACAGGTGTGTGAACAGGTGATTAGAATTCAGGTGGTTGGGATCTGGAGCGTGAGCTGCGTTCAGAGGATCTAGGTGTTTGAGAGTGTGAACTGGAAAGTGGGCTGGAAAGTGAGCTGCGTTCAGGGGATCTACGTGTTTGAGGGTGTGAGTTGGAAGCAGACGTTACTCTATTTAAATTACAGGTTGTAATGCAACAAAATAGGAAAAACGCCAAGGGGGATGAATAATTTTGCAAGGCACTGTATCTATCATATAATATCCATCATATAATATATATATCATATCTATCATAACATATCATATCTATCATATCTATCATATCATATCTATCATATCATATCTATCATATCTATCATATCATATAATATCATATCTATCATATCATATAATATCTATAATATCATAAATATTATATCTATTATATCATATAATATCTATCATATCATGTCTATCATATCCTTGTCTTCCTGAGGACAGAAGCAGACCAGGGTTCAAATGCTGTTTGAAATCATTTAAAATACTTTATATGGGCTTGCTTGAGCTTTCCTGACGCAATGGAACCAATAGATAGTCAATAATTGATCAATAATGACAAACCTCCTGGCATTGAAAACTTAGATGGAAAGCTACTGAGGATGGTAGCTGACTCTATAGCCATTCCTATCTGTCATATCTTTAATCTGAGCCTAGAGAAAAGTCTTTGTCCTCAGGCATGGAGGGAAGCCAAAGTAATTCACCTACCAAAGAGTGGTAAAGCGGCCTTTACTGGTTCTAACAGCAGACCTATAAGCTTGCTGCCACGTCTTAACAAACTGTTGAAAAAGATAGTTTGACCAAATACAATGCTATTTCTCTGTAAACAACAGACTCAGCATGCTTATAGAGAAGGGAACTCAACATGTACTACACTGACACAAATTACTGCTGATTGGTTGAAATAAATAGATAATAAGAAGATTGTTTGAGCTGCACTGTTAGATTTCAGTGCAGCCTTTGATATTATTGACCATAACCCGTTGTTGAAAAAAACGTATGTGTTATGGCCTTTCAACCTCTGCCATATCATGGATTCAGCGCTATCTATCTAATAGAACTCAAAGGCTTTTCTTTAATGGAAGCTTCTCTAATGTCAAACATGTAAAGTGTGGTGTACCACAGGGCAGCTCTCTAGGCCCTCTACTCTTTTGCATTTTTACCAATGACCTGCCACTGGCATTAAACAAAGCATGTGTGTCCATGTATGCTGATGATTCAACCACATACGCATCAGCAACCACAGCTAATGAAGTACCCGAAACCCTTAACAAAGAGTTGCAGTCTGTTTTGGAATTGGTGGTCAGTAATGAACTGGTCCTGAACATCTCTAAAACTAAGAGCATTGCATTTGGTACAAATCATTCCCTAAGTTCTAGACCTCAGCTGAATCTGGTAATTAATGGTTTGGTTGTTGAACAAGTTGAGGAGACTAAATTACTTGGCGTTACCTCAGATTGTCCCGCCTTAAATCCCCGCCTTACCTCAGCTCACGGGTCACCATAGCAGCACCCACCTGTTGCACGTGTTCCAGCAGGTATATTTCACTGGTCACCCCCAAAGCCAATTCCTCCTTCGGCCGCCTTTCCTTCCAGTTCTCTGCTGCCAATGACTGGAACGAACTGCAAAAATCATTGAAGCTGGAGACTCATATCTCCCTCACTATCTTTAAGCACCAGCTGTCAGAGCAGCTCACAGATCACTGCACCTGTACACAGCCGATCTGTAAATAGCCCATCCGACTACCTCATCACCATATTGTTATTTTTTTTACATTTATTTTGCTCCTTTGCACCCCAGTATCTGTACTTGCACACTCATCTTCTGCACATCTATCACCCCAGTGCTTAATTTGTCATACTGTAATAATTTCGCCACTATGGCCTATTTGTTGCCTCACCCCCCTTATCCTACCTCCTTTGCACACACTGTATATAGACTTTCTCTATTGTATTATTGACTGTATGTTTGTTCATTCCATGTGTAACTCTGTGTTGTTGTTTGTGTTGCACTGCTTTGCTTTATCTTGGCCAGGTCGCAGTTGTAAATGAGAACTTGTTCTCAACTAGCCTACCTGGTTAAATAAAGGTGAAATTTAAAATGTATAATTTAAAATAATAAAAAATGTAAACTGTCATGGTCAAAACATATAGATTCAATGGTTGTACAGATGGGGAGAGGTTGTGGCGAGATCGTGCACGGAGCCTTCACTGTGTGCAGCCACTGTAAGAATGCTTCAGCAGTCAGGAAGGAGGAAATAAATAGAGCTCTTCAGGCTCTCTATGTGGAGATCTCGGTTGGCGCGGCAGTTTGACAGTGTGTGCAACTCTGCAGAAGTCTTGTATATTTTTTCAGCGTGCTTAGTTGTAAAGTGTTTAAGTCGATCGCCTGTGTTACCGCTCTAGGTAGTGGTTGTAATCTTTTGGGACCGCTCCTGTCATTGTTCGCATGGAGTAGTAGCAACATTGTTGTGAAGCCTGAAGTCAAAAGCTAAGACTCTCTCTCTTGTTCTCATTTTCCCTCTATCACTCCAGTGCTTTACTCTGCAGCAGACTTTTTCCTATGCGCACCTTTTGATGTCCAGTGTCGTTGGACTATTAGTCCCCTGGTAGTTGTATTTGGTTTGACATTTTAGTTAAAGGGAGTTTGCGTGAGAGTTGTTGTTGTTGAACTGTATTGATTTTGTGTAGGATTATTTATATTTGGCCGAGAAATATTTTTGGACATTCACCCATTCATATCCCCTGCATTCCTCCACTGGGAGGTAATACAGATTTTGCAAATCCTCTAATGTTGATGACTGTGTTTTTTCTTGTCAGTTGCTTCTATGATGTTGCCGTTAAATTGCTCTGCCATTATTATTGTATGAGGTATTATTGGTTGGGTTACCCCTCTGCTGTGACGTGTGTTTTATATGGTGTGTCTTATCTTTTCTCTCCACTGGCTATCTGGCAAACAGGCTACACTCCAGGTGGTCTCTTCTGCTGATGTGTGTCTGGTAGTGGTACTCTATCTATCCTACTCTTTCCCTTTCGGCAGGGTTAATACCTACCTGGCACCCCAACTAAATGATTGTCCAGTCATGTGGTCGAGTGCTGCAAGGAAAGACCTAGTTAAGCTGCAGCTGGCCCAGAATAGAGCGTCACGTCTTGCTCTTCATTGTAATCAGATGGCTGATATAAATACTCTGCATGCCACTCTCTCTTGGTTAAGATTTAAGGAGAGACTGACTGCATCACTTCTTTTTATAAGAAACATTAATATGTTGAAAATCCCAAATTGTTTGCATAGTCAACTTACACACAGCTCTGACACACACACTTACCCCACCAGACATGCCTCCAGGGGTCTTTTCACAGTCCCCAAATCCAGAACAAATTCAAGAAAACGTACAGTATTATATAGAGCCATTGTTGCATGGAACTCCGTTCCATCTCATATTGCTCAAATGAACAGCAAACCTGGTTTCAAAAAACAGATAAAGCAACACCTCAAGGCACAACACCTCTCCCCTATTTGACCTAGATAGTTTGTGTGAATGTATTGATATGTAGGCTACGTGTAAGTTTTGTTTCAAAAACTGTTTTGAAGTAGTTCTGTCCTTGAGCTGTTGTCTATTAATGTTCTATATTAGCAAGATGGCGCCAACAGAGATGGTCGCCTGACTTCGAGTCCTGAGGAAACTGTGCAGGTTTTAGTTTTTTTATGTATTATTTCTTACATTTTTAGCCCAGAAAATCTTCTTAAGTGTTATTACATACAGCCGGGAAGAACTATTGGATATAAGAGCGATGTCAACTTACCAACATTACAATCAGGAATACGACTATCCCGAAGCAGATCCTTTGTTCGAACCACCACCCAGGACAGTGGATCTAATCCCAGAAGCCGACCCAAAACAATGGCGTGCACACTGTCCACCACTTCCGTGTATACTACTCGCCAATGTCCAGTCTCTTGACAACAAGGTAGATGAAATTAGAGAAAGGGTTGCCTTCCAGAGAGACATCAGAGATTGTAACATTCTGTGAACATGTTTCACGGAAACAAGGCTCCCTCGGGATACGTTGTTGGAGTCGGTTCAGCCACCGGGCTTCTTCATGCGTCACGCCGACAGCGATAAACACCTCTCTGGGAAGAGGAAGGGCAGGGGTGTATGCTTCATGATTAACAACTCTGGGGTAATCATGAAAACATACAGGAACTCAAGTCCTTCTGCTCACCCAACCTAGAATTCCATACAATCAAATGCCGGCCATATTATCTCCGAAGAAAATTATTGTCAGTTATAGTCAGAGCTGTGTATATACCCCCTGTTAGCAATTTATGTTATTCTTCAATAGCACAAACTTTTTTTTTGAGAAGGACAAATCAAGATGTTATATTGGGAGGTAGATGTTCAGTCTCCTCTGTCCTCAGCTTTTCTCCACTGAACAAAGGAACAGGATGTTATTTATCCCCCACCCTAGCCTGGGGATGACCAAACAGAAGTCCTTGCAGTACAACTTGGCCAATGGCTAAATAACAAATATCCTGCTCCCGACTCAATGTACAGAACGTAGGAAAAGTAGCTCTGAGTTCAGGAGTGACATTGCACAGATTATAAACAGCTGTTGAACTGAAACCCAACTCCTATTGACAATTCCCTGTTGAACATTTTTAGTACTCTTGTCCTCTCATCCTCTGCGTTGTGTATTTATCTTCAAAATATTCTTATACCCCTCAAGCAGACACCACAATGGCCCTCAAGGAACTTCACTGGACTGTATGCAAACTGGAAACCATATATCCTGAGGCTGCATTTATTATAGCTGGGGATTTTAACAAAGCAAATTTGAGAACAAGGCTACCTCAATTATATCATCATATTGATTGCAGCACTCGCACGGGCAATACACTCGATCACTGCTACTCTAACTTCTGTGATTTATACAAGGCCCTCCCTCGCCCTCCCTTTGATATATCCGACCATGACTCCGTCTTGCTTCTACAGTCTTATATGCAGAACGCTGGTCTGACCAATCGGAATCCACGCTTCAAGATTGTTTTGATCACGCGGACTGGGATATGTTCCAGACAGCCTCAGAGAACAACATCGATCTATATGTTGACTCGGTGAGTGAGTTTATAAGGAAGTGCATTGGAGATGTTGTACCCACTGTGACTATTAAACCCTACCCTAACCAGAAACCGTGGATGGATGGCTGCATTCGCGCAAAACTGAAACCGCGAACCATTGCATTTAACCATGGAAAGACAACTGGGAATATGGCAGAATATAAACAGTGTAGTTATTCCCTCCGCAGACAATCAAACAAGCGAAATGTTGGTATAGGGACAAAGTGGAGTCGCAATATAATGGCTCAAGACTACAAAAAGAAAACCAGCCACGTTACGGACACCGACGTCTCAATTCCAGAAATACTAAACACCTTCTTTACCTTGAGGAAAATACAGTGCCACCGTCACGACCCGCTAACAAGGACTGCAGGCAACCCCCTCTCTTTTTCCGTGGCTGACGTGAGAAAGACATTTAAACGTGTTAACCTCACTAGGGTAGGGGGCACGAATTTTACCTCCGGATGAAAAGCGTGCCCAAAGTAAACTGCCTGCTACTCAGGCCCAGAAGCTAGTATATGCAAATAATTAGTTAGATAGAAAACACTCCAAAGTTTCTAAAACTGTTAAAATAATGTCTGTGAGTACAACAGAACTGAAATGGCAGGCGAAAACCTGAGAAAAATCCATCCAGGAAGTGGGATTTTTTTATGTTTGTAGTAGCGACTGAAAGCGCGCCTTTCTTGTTTTCCTTTTATATTGACGAAGCTGTTGTCCGGTTGAAATATTATTGATTATTATGACTAAAAACAACCTGAGGATTGAGTATACACATCGTTTGACATGTTTCTACAAACTTTACTGATACTTTTCGGATTTTTTATCTGCCTGTTGTGACTGCCTTTGAGAAAGTGGATTACTGAACAAAACGTGCGAACAAAACTGAGGTTTTTGGATATAAAGAGGGACTTTATCAAACAAAACGAATATTTATTGAGTAAATGGGAGTCTTGTGAGTGCAACCATATGAAGATCATCAAAGGTAAGTGATTCATTTTATCGCTAATTCTGACTTGTGTAACTCCTCTACTTGGCTGGTAACTGTTTGTAATGATTTGTCTGCTGGGCGCTGTTCTCAGATAATCGCATGGTATGCTTTCGCCGTAAAGTCTTTTTGAAATCTGACACCGAGGTTGGATTAACAAGAAGTTAATCTTTAAACCGATGTATAACACTTGTATGTTTTATACATTTTTATAAAGAGTATTTCTGTTTTTGTATTTGGCGCTCTGCAATTTCACAGGATGTTGGTCAGGCGGGCAGGTCAGATGGCGCTGGGCAGGCGGGCAGCTCAGATGGCGCTGGGCAGACGGGCAGCTCAGATGGCGCTGGGCAGACGGGCAGCTCAGATGGCGCTGGGCAGACGGGCAGCTCAGATAGCGGTGGGCAGACGGGCAGCTCAGATGACGCTGGGCAGGCAGGCAGCTCAAACGGCGCTGGGCAGACGGACAGCGCAGACGGCGCTGGGCAGACGGCAGACTCTGGCCGGCTGAGGCGCACAGTAGGCCTGGTGCGTGGTGCCGGAACTGGTGGTACCGGGCTAAGGACACGCACCTCAAGGCTAGTGCGGGGAGCAGCAACAGGGCGCACAGGGCTCTGGAGATGCACAGGAGGCTTGGTGCGTGGTGCCGGAACTGGTGGTACCGGGCTGGAGACACGCACCACAGGGCGAGTGCGTGGAGGAGGAACAGGGCTCTGGAGACGCACTGGAAGCCTGGTGCGTGGTGTAGGCACTGGTGGTACTGGGCTGGGGCGAGGAGGTGGCGCCGGATATACCGGACCGTGAAGGCGTACAGGAGCTCTTAAGCACCGAGCCTGCCCAACCTTACCTGGTTTAATGCTCCCCGTAGCCAGGCCAATGCGGCGAGGTGGAATAGCCCGCACTGGGCTGTGCTGGCGAACCGGGGACACCATGCGTAA
The DNA here is from genome assembly GCF_016432855.1 of Salvelinus namaycush. NCBI lineage: Eukaryota > Metazoa > Chordata > Actinopteri > Salmoniformes > Salmonidae > Salvelinus > Salvelinus namaycush. Next base: position 82,621,921 of record NC_052310.1, read on the forward strand.
GGCTGGTGCCATGTACACCGGCCCGAGGAGACGTACTGGAGGCCAGATACGTTGAGCCGGCTTCATGGCACCTGGCTCGATCCCCCCTCTAGCCCGGCCGATACGTGGAGCTGGAATGTACCGCACCAGGCTAAGCACAAGTACAGGAGACACTGTGCGCTCTTCCGCATAACACAGTGTCTGCCCGTACTCTCGCTCTCCACGGTAAGCACGGGGAGTTGGCGCAGGTCTCCTACCTGACTTCGCCACACTCCCTTGTAGCCCCCCCCCAAGACATTTTTGGGGCTGACTCTCAGGCTTCCATCCTCGCTTCCGTGCTGCCTCCTCATACCACCGCCTCTCGGCTTTAGCTGCCTCCAGCTCTTCACGAGGGCGGCGATATTCTCCCGGTTGTGCCCAGGGTCCTCCGCTGTCCAGAATTTCCTCCCAATTCCATAAGTCCTGCGATCGCTGCTCCTGCTGCTGCTGCCGCTTACCACGCTGCTTGGTCCGAGTGTGGTGGGTGATTCTGTCACGATCGTCTTCGGGTGAAAGAGAGGACCAAGGCGCAGCGTGATATAAATACATATTTGTATTTATTTAAGGAAGACGAAGAACACTAACACAAACTAAACAAACCAACAAACCGAACAACCGTGAAGCTATACAAGACAAATAAGTGCAGACACTGGCAACTTACACATAGACAATTACCCACAACCTACCTAATGACTATGGCTGCCTAAATATGGCTCCCAATCAGAGACAACGATAGACAGCTGTCTCTAATTGAGAACCAATCTAGGCAACCATAGACTTACATAAACACCTACACTGAACACAACCCCATGAACTCTACAAAAAAAACCAAGACAATACAAACACCCTAGACGAGACAAACACACACAAACATCCCCCATGTCACACCCTGACCTAACTAAAATAATACAGAAAACAAAGATAACTAAGGCCAGGGCGTGACACTTGCAGAACTTGATACTCAGTTGAGTCAACAGCCTATCTGTCTGATGATCGTTTATCATGCCTAATGTGTGAGTAGAGGGCCCTGAAATGTGACTGTGCAAACCCAATCTCTTTCATGGCCTGCTAGGCTGCTGGCAGCACTAATAAGGATCTTGTCTCATCATACACAATCCAGGGCCAGCCGGCTGTCACAGGGAAGAGGGAAGGCATTTCAACACCCCTAACAATGCTCTGTCGTTCACAGATTAACCAAGTCTACGTCCCAAATGGCCCCTTCTTCCCTATATGGTGCACTACGTTTGACCAGAGCCCTATGTGGCTTTTCTATTTAGTAGCAGCCCAAGTCTGGTGTGAGTTTCTCACCCCAGCTACCTTCTTCTACTCTCAGGGCCTCCCAGAGACTTTGAAACAACCCTGTAAAGGAAACTGCAAAGGTTGATAGTATAGATCACACAGGGGAACTTGCTAATATATGCATATTAGGTTTTTATTCTCGCAGACTTAATCTATTCAGACACACAGTGCTATAGCATGCTGTAGTGTTTGTCAGAACCTTTGAGTGTTCCAGAACCTATGAGTGCTCCAGAACCTATGAGTGTTCCAAACCTATGAGTGCTCCAGAACCTATGAGTGTTCCAGAACCTATGAGTGTTCCAGAACCTATGAGTGCTCCAGAACCTATGAGTGCTCCAGAATCTATAAGTGTTTGAGAATCTTTGCATGTTTGTCAGAATCTCTGTGTTCCAGAAACAGTGATTTTGGATAAAGGTGGCTTAGTGAAAACCTTCCCCTGTCCTGACCGACATTGCATGTTTTTACTTTTAAAATTGACTACAGTACACTAAATGTTCCAATTACAAAGAGTAAGAAAGAACTGTGTGGGGAAAATGTCTGATATTGTAGAAATACAATATCACATTGTTGTGGTGATATAAAGATAACAGGCTCTAATTCAGTTTCTATTTACCCACAGATGTGCTAAATAGCTGTGAGGCATCTTTACACCCACAATCCTCTATCAGCTCTTCTTCCTGACTGTTAAAGATTGTGTCCCAAATGGCACCCTATTTCCTACATAGTGAAATACTATTTACCAGGGCCCATAGGGCTTTGATTCAAAAGTAGTGCACTATTTAGATAAAAGGGAGAGAGAGAGATGGCAAGAGAAAGAGTATGTCTCAACCCTTTCTCCCTGGTTGTTAGAGACAGAAGTAGAGATTGAGCGAATGAGATGGGGAGAGAGAGAGCGAGAGGTAGAGAGAGAGAACACGTGGTTGTTAGTTATGGAGGTAGAATACGCCCATTCTGTGTGTGTGTGTGTGTAGACTGATGTGGGCGTATAGAGGTGTGCACTCTCCGTTCAGCTCAGACAGCAGCACTTTTAAAAAAAAACATGGGGGATTTATTTACACCCAGTGTGTGTGTGTGTGTGTGTGTGTGTGTGTGTGTGTGTGTGTGTGTGTGTGTGTGTGTGTGTGTGTGTGTGTGTGTGTGTGTGTGTGTGTGTGTGTGTGTGTGTGTGTGTAAAAATATCAAAATTCTAGTTTAGACCTTTTAGTCCTGTGTAGATTAAAATCAAATGTTTTTTCAATTTCAACTTATTTTAGAAGAAATAGTGAATAAAAAAAGAATGTGCAACATTTCCAATATATTAGAGTGCATCTCTAAACATGTATTATGTTTATAGTTACATCTTAAAATGTTTCTACCTTTCAGATCTATAGGATCCTCTAAGATCGACAGGAAGGTCTAGTGACTAGGAAATATGGTTCTGTTTGGAATTTAGCCTGCGTAGACAAGATTGTCTAACCTCAGCTCAGACATGAACACTGGGATAGAGGTTGGCTGACAACAGTGATACATGATCCAATCAAATAGTTGTGTTTGGGTTCACCAGGCCTTAACAGGCCATCCACTGTACAGACACCATTGGACAAGAGGAGAGACAGAGGGAGAGACAGAGTTGGCATGAGAGAGGTGAAGACAGAATGGGGAGGCTGCATCTTGAAGAAAAGTGAGAGACACTGCGGTGCTAACTCCTCCAACAACAGATTGAGAGTATTTCACACCCACCTCCAAGAGAATGAGAGTATTTCACACCCACCTCCAAGAGATTGAGAGTATTTCACACCCACATCCTAGAGATTGAGAGTATTTCACACCCACCTCCAAGAGAATGAGAGTATTTCACACCCACCTCCTAGAGATTGAGAGTATTTCACACCCACCTCCAAGAGATTGAGAGTATTTCACACCCACCTCCAAGAGATTGAGAGTATTTCACACCCACCTCCAAGAGAATGAGAGTATTTCACACCCACCTCCAAGAGATTGAGAGTATTTCACACCCACTTCCAAGAGATTGAGAGTATTTCACACCCACCTCCTAGAGATTGAGAGTATTTCACACACTCCTCCTCAGAAAGTATTTCACACCCACCTCCTCATAGTATTTCACACCCACCTCCTCAGAGTATTTCACACCCACCTCCAAGAGATTGAGAGTATTTCACACCCACCTCCAAGAGATTGAGAGTATTTCACACCCACCTCCAAGAGATTGAGAGTATTTCACACCCACCTCCTAGAGATTGAGAGTATTTCACACCCACCTCCAAGAGATTGAGAGTATTTCACACACTCCTCCTCAGAGAGTATTTCACACCCACCTCCTCATAGTATTTCACACCCACCTCCTCAGAGTATTTCACACCCACTTCTTCAGAGATTGAGAGTATTTCACACCCACCTCCAATAGATTGAGAGTATTTCACACCCACCTCCAAGAGATTGAGAGTATTTCACACCTCGGAGCAGCACAGCAGAATAGCACTTTAATAAACACCTCGGAGCAGCACAGCAGAATAGCACTTTAATAAACACCTCGGAGCAGCACAGCAGAATAGCACTTTAATAAACACCTCAGAGCAGCACAGCAGGCTATCACTTTATTAAACACCTCAAGAGCAGCACAGCAGGCTATCACTTTATTAAACACCTCGGAGCAGCACAGCAGGCTGTCTCTTTATCAAACACCTTGGAGCAGCACAGCAGGCTGTCTCTTTATCAAACACCTTGGAGCAGCACAGCAGGCTATCACTTTATTAAACACCTCGGAACAGCACAGCAGGCTGTCTCTTTATTAAACACCTCGGAGCAACACAGCAGGCTGTCTCTTTATTAAACACCTCGGAGCAGCACAGCAGGCTATCACTTTATTAAACACCTCGGAACAGCACAGCAGGCTATCACTTTATTAAACACCTCGGAGCAGCACAGCAGGCTATCACTTTATTAAACACCTCGGAACAGCACAGCAGGCTATCACTTTATTAAACACCTCAGAGCAGCACAGCAGGCTATCACTTTATTAAACACCTCGGAACAGCACAGCAGGCTATCACTTTATTAAACACCTCGGAGCAGCACAGCAGAATAGCACTTTATTAAACACCTCAGAGCAGCACAGCAGGCTATCACTTTATTAAACACCTCGGAGCAGCACAGCAGGCTATCACTTTATTAAACACCTCGGAACAGCACAGCAGGCTATCACTTTATTAAACACCTCAGAGCAGCACAGCAGGCTATCACTTTATTAAACACCTCGGAACAGCACAGCAGGCTATCACTTTATTAAACACCTCGGAGCAGCACAGCAGAATAGCACTTTATTAAACACCTCAGAGCAGCACAGCAGGCTATCACTTTATTAAACACCTCGGAGCAGCACAGCAGGCTATCACTTTATTAAACACCTCGGAGCAGCACAGCAGGCTATCACTTTATCAAACACCTCGGAGCAGCACAGCAGGCTATCACTTTATCAAACACCTCAGAGCAACACAGCAGGCTATCACTTTATTAAACACCTCAGAGCAGCACAGCAGGCTATCACTTTATTAAACACCTCGGAACAGCACAGCAGGCTATCACTTTATTAAACACCTCGGAGCAGCACAGCAGGCTATCACTTTATTAAACACCTCAAGAGCAGCACAGCAGGCTATCACTTTATTAAACACCTCGGAGCAGCACAGCAGGCTATCACTTTATTAAACACCTCGGAGCAGCACAGCAGGCTATCACTTTATTAAACACCTCGGAGCAGCACAGCAGGCTATCACTTTATTAAACACCTCGGAGCAGCACAGCAGGCTATCACTTTATTAAACACCTCGGAACAGCACAGCAGGCTATCACTTTATTAAACACCTCGGAGCAGCACAGCAGGCTATCACTTTATTAAACACCTCAGAGCAACACAGCAGGCTATCACTTTATTAAACACCTCGGAGCAGCACAGCAGGCTATCACTTTATTAAACACCTCGGAGCAGCACAGCAGGCTATCACTTTATTAAACACCTCGGAACAGCACAGCAGGCTATCACTTTATTAAACACCTCAGAGCAACACAGCAGGCTATCACTTTATTAAACACCTCGGAGCAGCACAGCAGGCTATCACTTTATTAAACACCTCGGAGCAGCACAGCAGGCTATCACTTTATTAAACACCTCGGAGCAGCACAGCAGGCTATCACTTTATTAAACACCTCAAGAGCAGCACAGCAGGCTATCACTTTATTAAACACCTCGGAGCAGCACAGCAGGCTATCACTTTATTAAACACCTCGGAGCAGCACAGCAGGCTATCACTTTATCAAACACCTCGGAGCAGCACAGCAGGCTGTCTCTTTATTAAACACCTCGGAGCAGCACAGCAGGCTATCACTTTATCAAACACCTCGGAGCAGCACAGCAGGCTATCACTTTATCAAACACCTCAGAGCAGCCAAAGAATACATCAAAATACAGTATACCCTCTGGCAGTCAATGTCACAGATTTGACAGGCTTCATGTGACTTTTACAACACGGAACGTAGACAGAAATAAATTCCAAAATTCAGAGGTTCAATATCTGCCAGGTTGAGGAGTTGACATCTGACATTTTTCAGTCTTGTAAAGCCTCATAGACTCCTGGATTACTTGTTGCCGCCTAGCAGCGGCCAGTACACACTCACACACATGCACGCATGCACACACAACACACACACAAACACACGCCCAGTACACAGAGACAATCTAATATGCAATAGTAATGGAGACTTTTTATAGGCACTAACTCGACCATGGCTTGTTGGCCAAAGTCTATGTGGAAATTAATGGAGTTTTTGTAGGGTTTTGGGATAAACACTGATGTACACTGGTCTATGATAAACACAGGCTTAGGAGATTGTATACGTTTTGTTCCATGAGATATTGTTCATAAGCTAATGTCACTTTTTGAGTTTAAGCCTAACCCTAGGTATTTATGGAATTTATACAAGCACATAAAGGCTTCATAATAATGAAGGTCATGTTAACTGACTGATATTATCTCAGAGAACAAAATGTATTAGATCTCCTTATTTTTGGCGTTCACCACAAAACCCTGTTATTTCCCCAATTCACTTTCCCCATAGGAATGTCTGAACGAACCAGAGGTAATTCATTTCTGTTTTTAGGACTACATGCTGGCAAGCTTTATAGGGCCTCAGTTTGTACTGAGATGGGAGGGGAGGGGTGGAGTGGAGAGGACAAGAGGGGAGACAGGAGGGGAGGAGTGAGTGGACGAGAGGGGAGGGGAGGAGATTGGAGAGGGGTGGAGTGGAGTCGAGAGGAGTGGAGTGGAGAGGACAAGAGGGGAGGAGATTGGAGAGGGGTGGAGTGGAGTGGAGAGGACAACAAGGGAGACAGGAAGGGAGGAGATTGGAGAGGGGTGGAGTGGAGTCGAGAGGAGTGGAGTGGAGAGGACAAGAGGGGAGGAGATTGGAGAAGGGTGGAGTGGAGAGGACAACAGGGGAGAGGAGAGGGGCTCCATATCACTAATGCTTACTAATGGAGGAGAGGAGAAGAAAGGGGACGGGTGGAGAGGACAAGAGGGGAGAGGAGAGGATAGGGGCTCCATATCACTACTGCCTACTAATGGAGGAGAGGAGAAGAAAGGGGATGGGTGGAGAGGACAAGAGGGGAGAGGAGAGCAGAGGGGCTCCATATCACTAATGCTTACTAATGGAGGAGAGGTGAGGAAAGGGGACGGGTGGAGAGGACAAGAGGGGAGAGGAGAGGGGCTCCATATCACTAATGCTTACTAATAGAGGAGAGGTGAGGAAAGGGGACGGGTGGAGAGGACAAGAGGGGAGAGGAGAGGGGCTCCATATCACTAATGCTTACTAATAGAGGAGAGGTGAGGAAAGGGGATGGGGGAAGAGGACAAGAGGGGAGAGGAGAGGAGAGGGGCTCCATATCACTAATGCTTACTAATGGAGGAGAGGTGAGGAAAGGGGACGGGTGGAGAGGACAAGAGGGGAGAGGAGAGGGGCTCCATATCACTAATGCTAACTAATGGAGGAGAGGTGAGGAAAGGGGTCGGGTGGAGAGGACAAGAGGGGAGAGGAGAGGAGAGGGGCTCCATATCACTAATGCTTACTAATGGAGGAGAGGTGAGGAAAGGGGACGGGTGGAGAGGACAAGAGGGGAGAGGAGAGGGGCTCCATATCACTACTGCTTACTAATGGAGGAGAGGAGAAGAAAGGGGACGGGTGGAGAGGACAAGAGGGGAGAGGAGAGGAGAGGGGCTCCTTATCACTAATGCTTACTAATGGAGGAGAGGAGAGGAGAGGAGAGGAGAGGAGAGGAGAGGAGAGGAGAGGAGAGGAGAGGAGAGGAGAGGAGAGGAGAGGAGAGGAGAGGAGAGGAGAGGGACGAGTGGAGTGGAGTGGAGAGGAGAGGGGAGAGGAGGGAGGGAGGGAGGAAAGAGGGGCTGTATTGCATTAATGCTTACTAAGGGATGACAGGAGAGGCATCAGGGAGCTCTATCATCCCAACCCACTCCACAGCTCCATAAACCTGGGGTTAAGGAGAAGACAAGCTAGCTTTCCTTCCCTTTTCCATCCTTAGTCCGCCCTCATCTAAACTCCACCATTTACCTTGATTGACCTTGACTCTGCCTGGGGAAACAAGCATGGTTGTAAATGTGCAAGGCTAGCAGAAGTTCCGTTAGTTTGGCTGCTCAGCCTACCTACCCATCACCCACCATAGCCCTGCCATTCCCAACCAATCAGAGTGCTTGGAAATGCGCATCTGGACACTACACCCGCCCACTCAGGTGTGTTATTGTCGTCATAAGGGAGAAGACGCATGTTTCTGAGGACTTTTTATTGTCGACAGTAACACAGAGAGTTATTCCTTCTTATTACATGAATCAGCGTCGAGAATTTATGTATTTTCCTTTTCCAAACTTTGACCTAAATCTAATGATGGTTCAACTTTGTGTTGATTTCACTTTGAATTAACGTTAGTTGACAACTCAATCAAAACTTGACATTGAACTGACGTCTGTGCCCAGTGGGTTGGCACTTTCCACTGCACGTGTTGATTTTACGAATACGAATGTATATTCAAATTAACTTCCACTGTGCTCCAAAAATGGTTGAATATTGTCCTTATCTCCAGTTTGATTCTTTAGTCATGCACCTTGGAGGAAGGTGACATATGAGCAATGTTTTTTCCTTTCTAACTATAGGTCTTAACTGTGCTCAGTCCAAAGGCCCTTACTCAAACCTCCATTAAACACACTTTATGGTCCATTTGAGTCCCTGTCAGTCTGTTTATGCCAACGTCAATCATTTCCCATCATTACTTGCCTGCCACCACAGCACCGCACCACTGCAACTTAATGGCACACACACACACATACAAACACACGCACGCATGCATGCACGCACACACACAGCACTGCTGCACTGCAACTTAATGGCACACACACACACATACAAACACACGCATGCATACATGCACGCACACACACAGTACTGCTGCACTGCAACTTAATGGCACACACACACACATACAAACACACGCATGCATACATGCACGCACACACACAGTACTGCTGCACTGCAACTTAATGGCACTTACAAGACAGCCAACTATTTAGTGATGGACTGACGGTCAGTGAACAGACTCAGAAAAAGTATCTGTAGTTAACAATCAACCAATGTGGGCTCTATTGACACACACACACACACACACACACACACACACACACACACACACACACACACACACACACACACACACACACACACACACACACACACACACACACACACACACACACACACACACACACACACACACTGTGGTTAATTATTTACGGCTTTGTTGGCCATAAACTACAGTTATATTTTTAGTGACTTAGTCAGTCTGTAAACCAAGTCACCTTGGAAATGGGCCAACCAGAGAGCTTAGAGGCTCTTCTACAGGGGTGTCTCAAACAGCAGGGTGTGTGTGTCTGTCTGGTCTGTCTGCTCTGGTCTGCTCTGTTAACTCCTAGAATTAATGTTTGAGTGCACTGACTCCATGTGCATTGACTTCCCAGAAGATTCCTCCTGATTCCATTTCAATTCAGGAAGTAAACTGAAATGACTGAAGTGAAATGGAAGTGAAATGGAACTGACCCCAACACTGCTAAAGACTATTCTTGGAATGGCCAAACCAACCCCATCTGAGCTTTAGGCAGGTAAAATCTATTGGGGTTGAACACCTCTTTTCCGAAAAAGACCTGGGAGACCTGGCAAGAAAGTTCTTGAGACACTGTGGGAGTACTTGAGACACTGAGAGAGTACTTGAGACACAGAGAGAATACTTGAGACACAGAGAGAGTAGTTGAGACACAGAGAAAGTACTTGAGACACAGAGAGAGTACTTGAGACACAGAGAGAGTACTTGAGACACAGAGAGTACTTGAGACACTGAGAGAGTACTTGAGACACTGAGAGAGTACTTGAGACACTGAGAGAGTACTTGAGACACTGAGAGAGTACTTGAGACAGAGAGAGAGTACTTGAGACACAGAGAGAGTACTTGAGACACAGAGAGAGTACTTGAGACACAGAGAGAGTACTTGAGACACAGAGAGAGTACTTGAGACACAGAGAGGGTACTTGAGACACTGAGAGAGTACTTGAGACACTGAGAGAGAACTTAAGACACAGAGAGAGTACTTGAGACACTGAGAGAGAACTTGAGACACCAAGAGAGAACTTAAGACACAGAGAGAGTACTTGAGACACTGAGAGAGTACTTGAGACACTGAGAGAGTACTTGAGACACTGAGAGAGTACTTGAGACACTGAGAGAGTACTTGAGCACCCGAGAGAGTACTTAAACACTGAGAGAGTACTTGAGAGTTTTCAAAGGGGTAGGTTAAACAGGTGGGAGATTAGTTTTGGTTCTTGACTGAGTGTTACTATAAATGTCAGTCTCTGTATCTATCTCACTGAGTATCTATGTAGAATCTTAGAGAGCTCTTCTACAGGGGTGTCTCAAGCAACAGGGTGTGTGTGTGTGTGTGTGTGTGTGTGTGTGTGTGTGTGTGTGTGTGTGTGTGTGTGTGTGTGTGTGTGTGTGTGTGTGTGTGTGTGTGTGTGTGTGTGTGTGTGTGTGTGTGTGTGTGTGTGTGTGTGTGTCAGCAGGGGATTGCCAGTGTGATGGAGACAGAGAGGTGCTTGGGGCAACACAAAACCCCCTCTGATCACCAACCTTCTCTCCCATGATGTGAGCAGTACATACAGAGAGCTTAGAGCTCAGTGCAGAACTTATGACTTTATGCTCTTTACTGAGACAGACTGGGTCTGTATGTGTGTGAGAGAGAAATGCCACCTCCTCCTCTAAACCAATTTATGGGATATATCATGGCTCTCTCATAGTGCTGGGTGATATAGACATACAGAAAAAGCTTCCACACACACTGAGCTTCTGTGGGGCCTGAGAACACCAGCTTCTTAAGAGTCAGAACCTTGGAGAGCTCACTCTCTTGGTTTCTTTCTCCCTCTCCCTCTCCCTCTCCCTCTCCCTCTCCCTCTCTCTCTCTCTCTCTCCCCCTCTCTCTCTCTCTCTCTCTCTCTCTCTCTCTCTCTCTCTCTCTCTCTCTCTCTCTCTCTCTCTCTCTCTCTCTCTCTCTCTATTGTTCCTCTCTCTATCGCTCTTTGCTCTCTCTCTCTCTCTCTCTCTCTCTCTCTCTCTCTCTCACTCTCTCTCTCTCTCTCTCTTTCTCTCCCCCTCTCTCTTTCTCTACCGCTTCTCACTCTCTTCCCCTCTCTCTCCGCTCTCTTCCACTTTCTGTCTCTCTCTCCACTCTCTTCACTTTCTCTGTCTATCTCTCTCTCCCACTTTCTGTCTCTCTCTCGCTCTCTCTCTCAATTCAATTTTCAATTCAATTTTCAATTCAAGGGGCTTTATTGGCATGGGAAACATGTGTTAACATTGCCAAAGCAAGTGAGGTAGATATTATACAAAAGTGAAATAAACAATACAAATTAACAGTAAACATTACACATACAGAAGTTTCAAAACAATAAAGACATTACAAATGTTATATTATATATATACAGTGTTGTAACAATGTACAAATGGTTAAAGCACACAAGTTAAAATAAATAAGCATAAATATGGGTTGTATTTACAATGGTGTTTGTTCTTCACTGGTTGCCCTTTTCTTGTGGCAACAGGTCACAAATATTGCTGCTGTGATGGCACACTGTGGAATTTCTCCCAGTAGATATGGGAGTTTATCAAAATTGGATTTGTTTTCAAATTCTTTGTGGATCTGTGTAATCTGAGGGAAATATGTCTCTCTAATATGGTCATACATTGGGCAGGAGGTTAGGAAGTGCAGCTCAGTTTCCACCTCATTTTGTGGGCAGTGTGCACATAGCCTGTCTTCTCTTGAGAGCCATGTCTGCCTACGGCGGCCTTTCTCAATAGCAAGGCTATGCTCACTGAGTCTGTACATAGTCAAAGCTTTCCTTAAGTTTGGGTCAGTCACAGTGGTCAGGTATTCTGCCACTGTGTACTCTCTGTTTAGGGCCAAATAGCATTCTAGTTTGCTCTGTTTTTTTGTTAATTCTTTCCAATGTGTCAAGTAATTATCTTTTTGTTTTCTCATGATTTGGTTGGGTCTAATTGTGCTGTTGTCCTGGGGCTCTGTGGGGTGTGTTTGTGTTTGTGAACAGAGCCCTAGGACCAGCTTGCTTAGGGGACTCTTCTCCAGGTTCATCTCTCTGTAGGTGATGGCTTTGTTATGGAAGGTTTGGGAATCGCTTCCTTTTAGGTGGTTGTAGAATTTAACGGCTCTTTTCTGGATTTTGATAATTAGTGGGTATCGGCCTAATTCTGCTCTGCATGCATTATTTGGTGTTCTACGTTGTACACGGAGGATATTTTTGCAGAATTCTGCATGCAGAGTCTCAATTTGGTGTTTGTCCCATTTTGTGAAATCTTGGTTGGTGAGCGGACCCCAGACCTCACAACCATAAAGGGCAATGGGCTCTATGACTGATTCAAGTATTTTTAGCCAGATCCTAATTGGTATGTTGAAATTTATGTTCCTTTTGATGGCATAGAAGGCCCTTCTTGCCTTGTCTCTCAGATCGTTCACAGCTTTGTGGAAGTTACCTGTGGTGCTGATGTTTAGGCCGAGGTATGTATAGTTTTTTGTGTGCTCTAGGGCAACGGTGTCTAGATGGAATTTGTGGTCCTGGTGACTGGACCTTTTTTGGAACACCATTATTTTGGTCTTACTGAGATTTACTGTCAGGGCCCAGGTCTGACAGAATCTGTGCAGAAGATCTAGGTGCTGCTGTAGGCCCTCCTTGGTTGGTGACAGAAGCACCAGATCATCAGCAAACAGTAGACATTTGACTTCGGATTCTAGTAGGGTGAGACCGGGTGCTGCAGACTGTTCTAGTGCCCGCGCCAATTCGTTGATATATATGTTGAAGAGGGTGGGGCTTAAACTGCATCCCTGTCTCACCCCACGACCCTGTGTGAAGAAATGTGTGTGTTTTTTGCCAATTTTAACCGCACACTTGTTGTTTGTGTACATGGATTTTATAATGTCGTATGTTTTACCCCCAACACCACTTTCCATCAATTTGTATAGCAGACCCTCATGCCAAATTGAGTCGAAGGCTTTTTTGAAATCAACAAAGCATGAGAAGACTTTGCCTTTGTTTTGGTTTGTTTGGTTGTCAATTAGGGTGTGTAGGGTGAATACATGGTCTGTTGTACGGTAATTTGGTAAAAAGCCAATTTGACATTTGCTCAGTACATTGTTTTCATTGAGGAAATGTACGAGTCTGCTGTTAATGATAATGCAGAGGATTTTCCCAAGGTTACTGTTGACGCATATTCCACGGTAGTTATTGGGGTCAAATTTGTCTCCACTTTTGTGGATTGGGGTGATCAGTCCTTGGTTCCAAATATTGGGGAAGATGCCAGAGCTAAGGACGATGTTAAAGAGTTTTAGTATAGCCAATTGGAATTTGTTGTCTGTATATTTGATCATTTCATTAAGGATACCATCAACACCACAGGCCTTTTTGGGTTGGAGGGTTTTTATTTTGTCCTGTAACTCATTCAAGGTAATTGGAGAATCCAGTGGGTTCTGGTAGTCTTTAATAGTTGATTCTAGGATTTGTATTTGATCATGTATATGTTTTTGCTCTTTATTCTTTGTTATAGAGCCAAAAAGATTGGAGAAGTGGTTTACCCATACATCTCCATTTTGGATAGATAATTCTTCGTGTTGTTGTTTGTTTAGTGTTTTCCAATTTTCCCAGAATTGGTTAGAGTCTATGGAGTCTTCAATTACATTGAGCTGATTTCTGATGTGCTGTTCCTTCTTTTTCCGTAGTGTATTTCTGTATTGTTTTAGTGATTCACCATAGTGAAGGCGTAGACTCAGGTTTTCCGGGTCTCTATGTTTTTGGTTGGACAGGTTTCTCAATTTATTTCTTAGATTTTTGCATTCTTTATCAAACCATTTGTCATTGTTGTTCATTTTCTTCGGTTTTCTATTTGAGATTTTTAGATTTGATAGGGAAGCTGAGAGGTCAAATATACTGTTAAGATTTTCTACTGCCAAGTTTACACCTTCACTATTGCAGTGGAACATTTTACCCAGGAAGTTGTCTAAAAGGGATTGAATTTGCTGTTGCCTAATTGTTTTTTGGTAGGTTTCCAAACTGCATTCCTTCCATCTATAGCATTTCTTAATGTTACTCAGTTCCTTTGGCTTTGATGCCTCATGATTGAGTATTGCTCTGTTCAAGTAGACTGTGATTTTGCTGTGGTCTGATAGGGGTGTCAGTGGGCTGACTGTGAACGCTCTGAGAGACTCTGGGTTGAGGTCAGTGATAAAGTAGTCTACAGTGCTACTGCCAAGAGATGAGCTATAGGTGAACCTACCATAGGAGTCCCCTCGAAGCCTACCATTGACTATGTACATACCCAGCGTGCGACAGAGCTGCAGGAGTTGTGACCCGTTTTTGTTGGTTATGTTGTCATAGTTGTGCCTAGGGGGGCATATGGGGGAGGGAATGCTGTCACCTGCAGGCAGGTGTTTGTCCCCCTGTGTGCTGAGGGTGTCAGGTTCTTGTCCAGTTCTGGCATTTAGGTCGCCACAGACTAATACATGTCCCTGGGCCTGGAAATGATTGATTTCCCCCTCCAGGATGGAGAAGCTGTCTTTATTAAAGTATGGGGATTCTAGTGGGGGGATATAGGTAGCACACAGGAGGACATTTTTCTCTGTTAAGATAATTTCCTTTTGAATTTCTAGCCAAATGTAAAATGTTCCTGTTTTGATTAATTTAATGGAGTGAGTTAGGTCTGCTCTATACCAAATTAGCATTCCCCCTGAGTCCCTTCCCTGTTTCACACCTGGTAGTTTGGTGGATGGGACTACCAGCTCTCTGTAACCTAGAGGGCAACCAGTGGGTCCGTCTCCGCTATACCATGTTTCTTGCAGGATGACAATGTCTGCATTACCGATTTCTTTGGGGAAGTCCGGGTTCCTGCTCTTTAGGCCAAAGGCAGATGACCTCAGGCCTTGGATATTCCAGGATGATATAGTGAAGGCTTTTTGTTCCATAAAGTGTCCAATGTTGTTGGCCGTGTGGTTTGGCCTCAGGCCAGTAAGTGTGAGCAGAGCCTGCTGAGCATCTGGTACATGCCGTTGGCTTGGGCGAGTGTAAGAGTGGGGGTTGGGCCTGTTTGCCCGCTCACTACCTGGGCGTATGTGTGACTTCCATGTTGATGCCCTCTTTGCGGTGGTGGGGTGCATGGGGTGGGCAGGAGTGGCATAGGTCTGATCTGAGGGGGCCTAAATGGGGTGTGGGCATGGTTGATGTGGGGGGGTGTTGATTGGTTGGGGTGGGGGTGTGGATGTGTCTGGGGGTGCTGTGGTCTGGATGTAAGTCCTCTTGGCGTGGGTCCTCTATGTGTAGGTCCACGGGGGGGTCCTGCAGGTCTTGGAGGGTGTCTCGCTGGTCTGGGTGGGGTGTCTATTGATCTGTTGCTCCTGTGTGAAGTGTTGGGGCTGCGTTTGAGAGCGATGTCCTTTAGAGTCCGGGCAAAGGTGGGCACTGCTGCCTTATAGAGGTGGACCTGGTCATAGAGGCTGTTCAAGTCCAGGGTGGAGTGGTGGGCCAGGAAAACATTTGGTTTTGAGGCACAGTCACGGGAAATGCTTGCGTTTACCCGCTGTATTGTAGCAGGGTGGAAGTCTTTTCGTGGTAGCAGGGTGGAGATAACCACTTGTGCATTGGGGAAAGTAGAAGAAGCTTTTTCAATCACTCCCTTCAGTGCTGTGGCCACCCTTTCCTGCTGTGCTCTCAGGTCGTTTGTGCCTGTGTGTATTATTATGTGGCTAGGTGAGCCTAGTTTGTCCTCAGACAGAAGGTCTAGGGCGCACTGGGTGTTTGGACACCAGAGTTTAGACACACTGTGTTTGGGAAAAAGTTTTTTTTCTTCTATATATTTCCCATTTGAGTCCATAAGGAGAACAATCTGTGTCTTGTGTTTGTTCTCAGTGGGTGTGGGGGGGTTGTCAGGAGGGCTATCAGGGTGGCTGACAGGGGGGGTGCTCAGGGGGGGTGAGAGCTGCTGGGCTTGGGGTTTTTCTTTTGTCTGTTCTGCTGTGATGTTGACTCTATGGTCAGGGTCTGGTGTGGACTGTTCTGCTGTGGTGTCGAGACTTTTGTCCGGTGCTGAGGTGGGCTGTTCTGCTGGCGTCTCTGTGGGGATGGCCACCTCCCTAGTGGGTTGTTCTCTGTCACATGCCATCCCCCTCAACCTCTCCTCCAGCAGTCTGATCCTCTCCTCCATCCCCCTCTCCCTCTCCTCCAGCAGTCTGATCCTCTCCTCTAGTGCTTTGTTCTGCTCCTGCTTCTGCTCTTTCTCCTGTTGAAGTTGTCTCACCACTGTCCAGAGTGCAGATATGTCTCTCTCCACCTCCAGCTCTCCTGGTCTGGTTAAGGGGTTGTTGTGCTGGACTGTTGTCTGGGTCTGTGCTGACTGGAGTGTAATCACCTGCTGTTCCAGCTCCACCTGCCTTACCTCCAGCTGGGTGAATTTATCCTTCATTTCAATGAGGGGGGAGAAGTGCTCTGTACTGGGAGGTTGACTGTCTGCTGAGGGTTGCTCGTCTGTGGGGTTATATGATGAAGAGGTCTGGTCTGACCCGCTTGGGGTGGGGGTATCTTTATCAAGGGAGAGCTTCTCCTGCTGGGCTAATTCTTTGATTAGGTGAAAGTCCAGCTGAAACTGTTTGGGGTTGCCCTGTACCAATACTGTTCCAGACTTATATAGATTTATGTTAGCTGACTCAGAGTCCTCGTTGTCAAGTATCCTGAGTTTCCACCCCTCGTTAACCCCCCCTCTCTTAACAGAGGGGTAGTGTGCTAATATAGCACTGTGCCATGCCAGGGGATGGTTTGTGTGGAAGATAAGGTTGCTGATGTTCCCATTTTTGTAATAGTCAGCAAAAAGTGTCTCTTGATTTTCCATAAGGAGCTTCATTTTGTGCTCTTTT